>NC_043012.1:54395791-54695791 GCF_006345805.1 Octopus sinensis | reverse complement strand
GTAGTTTCCAACAATGACACCATCAGGATTCAGCATGGGTATGATTTTAAAGACAAACATTTCTCTCAGCAGCTACAATGAAAGAGAAATGAATGCTTCAATTTATACATACATATATATGTGTGTGTATTTGTGTATGTATATATATATATATGTATAATAATAAATATTAGGGAATAAATCCAAATTTACAGGGAAAAATCAGATTTAGGATTGAATCCAATTTTATAGTAAAATATTATATAATATTAATTAGAGACAAAACCACTATTTTGCAAATCACACAAGGAAAGACTTAATCAATACATAAAAAAATTTTAATATAAAGTAAATAAATTGCCACTACAATTGTTTCCTGTCTTCAAATGACATTCATCAGGTGGATTTCATATCTTCTATTCAATTTTAAAGTTATGAAGTCATTTGATGAATGTCATTTGAAGACAGGAAACAATTGTAGTGGCGATTTATTTACTTTATATTAAAATTTTTTTATGTATTGATTAAGTCTTTCCTTGTTTGATTTGCAAAATAGTGGTTTTGTCTCTAATTAATATTATATATATATATGTATATATATATTTGTGTATGTATGTATATTTGTGTATGTATGTATATATATATGTATGTTATTGTCAGGTCACTTTCAAGTGCTACTGGTAACATGTAACCCAGTACAACCTGTTGCATGGTCGGGCCGTCGGCGACTAAACCGGCAACCCCACCAAGCTTGCTTGGTGAGGAGGGTGTTTATTGGACACCCTGCGGGATGAAAAACAAAACCCGTCAAAGGACGGAGGAACTCTTGAGAATCAACAGCCATCCAATAAATGCCTTAAGGCTGTATCATAGAAATAATCAGACTGAATACCTGATTGCGCAGTTAAACCATTGGGAGTGAAGGACTCCTAGCCTTTGTTAGGGCATCCTTCTAGGAGAAGGTAACTCAGGTAACTGGGATAACTCCAACATAAAACCTGCGGCTCAGTGGTTACCGATGATGTTGACTTGTTCTTCTTTTCGGATTTTGGCTGCTGTTGCTTAGTGAGTGGGATTGACTCAGTGCACAGCCTTTCCTCACTTTAAAAGAAAATCTTCTTGCACAGGCATTGCACGATAACAACATTGATTAAGCTTCGTGCAATGGCCATACTCGATAACGAAGGGGCAGCCACCATGTATGTATGTATACAGTAAATACATATTGGAATAATACAGATTTGAATTGATGTTGCTACCAGATCAATAACACCATGTGACTTGCATTGACCAATAGCAGTTCATTTGGTTTCTACAAGACTAATGGGAGAAGTTCATTTGAGGAAACTTTATACATATATATACATGGGTTGGACAAAATAATGGAAACACTTATCATCATCATCATTGTTTAACGTCTGCTTTCCATGCTAGCATGGGTTGGACGATTTGACTGAGGTCTGGCGAACCAGACTCCAATCTGATCTGGCAGAGTTTCTACAGCTGGGTGCCCTTCCTAACGCCAACCACTCCAAGAGTATAGTGGGTACTTTTACGTACTACCGGCACGAGGGCCAGTTAGGTGGTACTGGCAACAGCCATGCTCAAATGGTGCTTTTTATGTGCCACCTGCACAGGAGCCAGTCCAGCGGCACTGGCAACGATCTCGATCGAATGTTTTTTTCGCGTGCCACCAGCACAAGTGCTTGTAAGGTGACGCAGGTAACGATCACGCTCGAATGGTGACATTGGCACTAAGGCCAGCTTGTTGCTCTGGCAACAATTTCACTCGAATGGTACTCTTAGCACTCCACTAGCAACGAATGCCAGTCACCGAGTTTGATTTCGATTTCGATTTCACTTGCCTCAACAGGTCTTCGCAAGCAGAGTTTAGTGTCCAATGAAAGAAAGGCACGCATAAGTGGACTGGTTACACCCCTGGCATAGGCCACAAGGTTAGGGTCTCACTTGCACTTGCCGAGTCTTCTCAAGCACAGCATATTTCCATAGGTCCCGGTCACTAGTCATTGCCTCGGTGAGGCCCAATGCTTGAAGGTCATGCTTCACCACCTCATCCCAGGTCTTCCTGGGTCTACCTCTTCCACAGGTTCCTTCAACTGCTAGGGTGTGGCACTTTTTCACAGTTATCCACATCCATTCTCACCACATGACCATACCAGCGCAGTCATCTCTCTTGCACACTGATGCTTCTTAGGCTCAACCTTTCTCTCAAGGCACTAACACTCTGTTGAGTATGCACACTGACATTACACATCCATCGGAGCATGCTGGCTTCATTCCTTGCGAGCTTACGCATGTCCTCAGCAGTCACAGCCCATGTTTCACTGCCATGTAGCATGGCTGTTCGTACACATGCGTCATACAGTCTACCTTTCACTCTAAGCAAGAGACCCTTTGTCACCAGCAGAGGTAAGAGCTCTCTGAACTTAGCCCATGCTATTCTTATTCTAGCAGCTACACTTTCAGCACACCCCCCCAACTACTGAATTGGTTACCTAGGTAATGGAAGCTATCAACTACTTCTAGTTTTTCTCCCTGGAATGTGGCGGAAGTTGTTCTCTGCACATTTTCAGTGTTATTTATAGCTCCCGAGCATCTGCCACATACAAAAGCTATCCTCCCATTTAACCTTCCTTTGATATTGCTGCACCTTTTATGTGTCCATAGCTTACACTGGGTACATCTTATAGAGTTTCTACCTATGCCTTTTCTACAGATTGAGCAGGGCCATCTACCTGAAGGGATTTGTGGTTTGCCTGCCTTCCTACTTATTAGGACTTTGGTTTTAGCTAGGTTGACTCTAAGGCCCTTCGATTCTAATCCTTGTTTCCACACTTGAAACTTCTCCTCTAGTTCTGATAGTGACTCAGCAAATAGAGCAAGGTCATCAGCATAGAGGAGCTCCCAGGGGCATCCTGGCTTGAATTCCTCTGTTATTGCCTGGAGGACTATGATAAATAGGAGGGGGCTGAGGACTGAACCTTGGTGGATCCCTAATTCTACCCGGAATTCTTCACTGTACTAGTTGCCAACTCTCACCTTACTGACAGCGTCCCTGTACATGGCTTGCACAGCTTTCACTAACCATTCATCTATCCCTAGTTTCCTCATTGACCACCAGATAAGGGATCGGGGGACCCTGTCAAAGGCTTTCTCCATGTCAACGAAAGCCAAGTACAGGGGCTTATCTTTGGTGAGGTATTTCTCCTGCAGCTATCTAACCAGAAATATAGCATCAGTGTTGCTTTTCCCTGGCATGAAACCAAACTGACTCTCTCCCTAATTAGTTGGGCTATGACCCTCTCCATGACCTTTATTACCTGATCCAACAACTTGAGAGAAAGGTTGGACCTATGAAGCATAAGATGTGGTGTGCAAGAGAGACAACTGCGATAGTATGGACATGTGTTGCGTATGGATGAGGATAGCTGTGTGAAAAAGGGTCACACCCTAGCAGTAGAGGGAACCTGTGGATGAGGTAGACCCAGGAAGACCTGGGATGAGGTGGTGAAGCACGACCTTCAAAAGTTGGGCCTGACGGAGGCAATGACAAGTGATCGAGACCTTTGGAGATATGCTGTGCTTGAGAAGACCTGACAAGCCAAGTGAGACTGTAACTGTGGCCTATGCCAGTGCAGCATAACCGGCACATTTATGAGTACCCTTCAATCATTGGGCAATAAACTGTGCTTGCAAAGACCTGTTGAGGCAAGTGAAGTCATTGTCATGGTCGACACCAGTACCACCTGATTGGCACCCATGCCGGTGGCATGTAAAAAGCACCATTTAAGTGTAGTCAATGCCAGTGCTGCCTGACTGGTCCTGTGCTGGTAGCATGTAAAAAGTACCCACTACACTCTCGGAGTCATTGGCATTAGGAAGATTTGCCAGATCAGATTGGAGCCTGGTGCAGCCTTCTGGTTTGCCAGCCCTCAGTCAAACCGTCCAACCCATGCCAACATGGAAAGCAGATGTTAAACAACGACGATGATGATGGACATCTACATATATATATATATATATAACACGCCTACATACATATATGTGATTTTGCTGTGATTAAGAAGACATGCCAAGCGAAGTGAAATCACAGTTGTGGCCAGTACCGGTGACACAAAAATGACACCCGTGCAGTGACATGTAAAAGGCACCCGCTACACTCTTGGAGTGGTTAGCATTAGGAAGAGCATGTAGCTGTAGATGCCAAGCTAAATCAGACTGGAACCTGGTACAGCTCTTTGGCTTACAAGAACCAGTCAAACTGTCTAACCCATGCTAGCATTGAAAACATGTTAAATGATGATGATAATAATGATATATATATATCCACATACACACACATGCATAAACATATACCTATACCTCCCACTCTTTGTAAGCTTTCAAACTTACCCACCTACTCACCCTATCCAATCCTTGGTTTCACTTCACTTATGTATACCTCCCTGTGACCTGAATGAATCTCCCGGACACATCTTTCCCATCTTTCTCTCTCTCACTCTCCTACTGAAGTAGTCAAATATCATTTTGACTGCAAGATGTCTATTTCTGTCCCCTCAACTCATACCCTTTCATTCTGGTACAAAGTCACCTTCCTCAATACTACTACCTCCCTCGGTTCAGGGGTCTTGTCTTGTAAATTATTTGGTGACCTCACTGTTGCTGGTGCCACACAATAAGCACCAAGTTCATGCTGGAAAGTGGTTGGCACCAGAAAGGGCTTCCAGCCATAGAAACCACGCCAAAGCAGATGACAGGGATTGTTGCAGTCTTCAGGTTTGCCAGCTCCTGTCAGACTGTCCAACCCATGCCAGCGTGGAAAATGGATATTAAATGACAATGGTGATGATGATATGGTAGAAAACAGAGAAAAACATATTCAAACTTTAATAAAATGAAATGAAACAGACCTTGCTGGTGCCATGCAAAAAATACTCAGTCCACTCTGTAAAGTGGTTACTGTTAGGAAGGACATCCAGCCATAGAGACCATGGCAAAGAAGACAGTGGAACTTGGTGCAGTCCTCAGGCATTGCCAGCTCCTGTCAAGCTGTCCAACCCATGCCAGCATGTAAGATGGATGTTAAATGATGACAATGATGATGATGATGATGATGATGATGAAGACAGATAAGGATATTTTGTAAAAATCAAAAATATATTTTACATTTGAATACTCTGAATCCGCTATCAAAACATCTAGAAATCCTTTCATCACCCAACTGGCATTGCTTTCTCCAGGGTGGACACGAGATGTTACAAACACAGCTTTCTTGGTCTAAAAGAGAAGAGAAAACAACATGGACAAGCTGAAGTGGTTGACAAATATTCTGTAAATGAAGTAAATGAAAAAAACAAATAAAATCTAATGCCTGGTAGTTAAACAAATGAAAATTTCTGTGTGATTAATTAATTAATCCTTTCTGCTATAGACACAAGCTCTGAAGTTTTGGGGGAGGTGGCTAGTCGAGTACTTTGGCACCAGTATTCAGCTGGTACTTCATTTTATTAACCCTGAAAGAACGAAAGGTCAAGTCAACCTCGGTAGAATTTAAACTTCGATCACAAAGGCAGATGAAATGCTGCTAAGCATTTTGCCTGGCATGCTAACGATGCTTTGTCATGTGTTAATAATCAATATTGGTTTCAAATTTTGCCACAGGACTGACAATTTCAGAGGAGGGGCTAAGTCAGTTACATCAACCCCTAGTGTTTCACTGGTACTTATTTTATTGACCCCCCCCCCCATGAAATGCTGCTAAGCATTTTCCCCAGCCTGCTAATGATGTTATTAATTAATATTCATCATCATCATCATCATCATCAGCATCATCGTTTAACGTCCGCTTTCCATGCTTACATGGGTTGGACGATTTTGACTGAAGGCTGGCAAACCAGATGGCTGCACCAGGCTCCAGTCTTGATCTGGCAGAGTTTCTACAGCTGGATGCCCTTCCTAACGCCAACCACTCCGAGAGTGTAGGGGATGCTTTTTACGTGCCACCAGCCAGAAAAAGAAGTTAGTGCATTGCTGTTTAGTACTGTTTGTCACTGATGTCATAAATAACCAGTAGGCTCATTAAAAAATAATTATTTGTGATAGAAATAGTAAAAGTAGCAAAAGGCAATCTTTACAGTGAACTTAATGTGGATGTCTTGTTTGAATGCTAAACACTGTAGCATTAGCCTTGAGTGATCCTTTCTTATTGTTGCTTGGTGCATAAAACACAGACTTTTAGATGATGAGAATCATCTGCTATGGGCTGGTATGCAGTCACTTGATGCCTCGCACTGAAGAAGTCCAATACACTGAAATAACGTGACCCGGCAGTTCCACCAACTATAACAGGCAATTCACATCTGCGACAGAATCGAAATCGATCAATGGAAATTGCAGATGTGTTACCAGTGCCGGTGGCATGTCGAAACTCTACTTGTGAAGACCCGTTGAGGCAAGTGAGGATCAGAATGGAAATCGATCAATGGAAATTGCAGATGTGTTACCAGTGCCGGTGGCATGTAAGAGAACCTTCCGTTTCGCGACCGTTGCCAGCACCGCCCCGTTTCGTGTCCGTTGCCAGCCTCGCCTGGCCCTCGTGCCGGTGGCACATAAAAAGCACCGTCCGTTCGTGGCCGTTTGCCAGCTCTGTCTGGCACCTGTGCGGGTGGCACGTAAAAAGCACCCACTACACTCACGGAGTGGTTGGCGTTAGGAAGGGCATCCAGCCGTAGAAACACTGCCAGATTTGACTGGACCTGATGAAGCCTTCTGGCTTCACAGACCCCAGTAGAACCGTCCAACCCATGCTAGCATGGAAAACGGACGCTAAACGACGATGATGATGACAATATATGTCTATGCTTTAATGCACCATGTGTCTGAATGAGTAGACTTCTCAGTACTATTAACATAGCATTCGGCATTTTAACAAGACACCCAGATTAACCTGGATATTAAAAATTGCCACACACACACATGTATGTATGTATGTAGGTAGGTATTGTTACAAGATAAACTCACCTTCATCTGAGCTGTGTCTGATATAGGATTTGTTACAGTCAAAATATAGATGTTATTTCCTGCTAGAGATCTGCAGAGGATTCGTATGTTGAAGAATTTGGATATCTTTGGATTATTGGCACACTTGAACAGGTATTCCTATATCAATAATAATGATGATCATCATGATAATCCGCATGATAAAAGCAGAAAATAGTAGTATTAGTAGCAGCAGCAGTAGTAGTAGTAGTTTCTAGCAAGCATCAGGTCTTAAATTAGTGATGATTATGTAGAGCCCCAGTACATAACTGGTATTATATTTTATTAACCCTTGAAAGGATGAAAGGTAAAGTTGAATCTCAACAGGAACTGAAATCAGATCAAAGATCTAGAAGAAACCCACAAAACTTCTAATCCAACACTTTAACCATTCAGCCAATTGATGATGACGACGACGACGATGACGACGACAACGACGACCATCATCATCATCATCATCATAATAATAATAATAATAATAATAATAATAGCCCAACATGTCATGTATGTCAACAACAAAATGAAACCATTGATCATGTTGTCTCCAAGTGCAGTCTTCTAGCGCCTACAGAGTATCTCAACAGGCATGATAGAGCTGCACAATATATTCACTGGGTAATCTCCAAAAACCTGGATTAGCCCCATGAAAAAAACTGGTGGGAACACAAACCACCTCCAGTGCTTGAAAATGACCACATCTCACTCCTCTGGAACTTCCCCATTCAAACTGACAGAAACTTAGATGCAAATAGGCCAGACATCATATTGAAAAACTTCAAACAAAGAACATGCCTCCTCATTGATATGACTGTCCCAATCGATATAAACGTATCTGTCAAGACCTACCAAAAACTGAGCAAATATAAAGATCTTGAAATAGAAATCAGCAAAATGTGGAACCTGAAGAGTAAAACAATACCTGTTGTCATAGGTGCCCTGGGAATGATAGCAAAAGGGGCTGATCGCTACCTAACTCAGATACCAGGAAACCCCCAAAATGGCAGAAATTCAAAAGATAGTGCTTATGGGAACTGCTCATATCCTATGCAAAATACTTTCTATGTAACCTCAAGTTTTAAAACAAACATAACTTACGTTTTATTTTTTTTTAGGCATTCACTAGTACAACACTAAATACAAAAACAACTAGGCATAACAACAATACGAACTTCCAACCTGTTGTCTCTTGAGGTCTCTGGGTGAGACTTGGAGCCAACTTGTACAAATGTAAAGCAAAAGTCAAACATAGAATAATAATAATAATGATGATGATGATGATGATGATAATCTTTTCTACTAAAAGCACAAGACCTGAAATTTTGAGGGAGGGAGTAAGTCGATTATATTGACCCCAGTGTTTCACCAGTACTTATTTTATTGACCCTGAAAGGATTAAGGGTAAAGTTGACCTCAGTGGAATTTGAATACAGAGCATAAAGGTGGACGAAATGCTGCTAAGCATTTTGCCTGGCATGGAAACAATTCTGCCAGCTCACTGTTTTAATAAAAATAATAATAATAATCATCATCATCATCGCTTAACGTCTGCTTTCCATGCTAGCATGGGTTGGATGATTTGACTGAGGACTGGCGAACCAGATAGCTGCACCAGGCTCCAATCTGATCTGGCAGAGTTTCTACAGCTGGATGCCCTTCCTAACGCCAACCACTCTGAGAATGTAGTGGGTGCTTTTATGTGCCACTGGCAATGGCCACAAAAAATTGCTTTTTTTATATATTTTTAGAGTGACATTGTATGGTAAGAGTGAGAGTGTGAATCTAGTCAGTTCTAACATAAATCAGGTAGAATATTTGGGCCGGATATGGCCAGATTAAATGCTAAAGTTTAAGAGATCCATATATCAAATACCTTATGCAACAAATAAAGTTACAATTCAATACCCAGCTCAAGCATAAGAAAGCACTCACTTATCACTTGATATATGTAACAATACCTGATATTAGTTTAGCAGTGTTTCTCAACCTTTTTACCCTTGTGTAACCCTTAAAATAAATTACATATCTTAAGGAACCCCTGCACACAAAAAAAATTATATACCATATCTTTCTCATTTTTTTCATCATAGACCTCTAATGGTTTAAAATTTTGACACAAGACTAGTAGTTTTTGAGGGGAGGATGAAGTCAATTATATCAACCTGAGTATTTGCCTGGTATTTTTTTTCATCGACCCTGAAAGTATGAAAAGCAAAGTTGACCTCGGCAGGATTAGAACTCAGAGCATAAAAACAGACAAAATGCCACTAAACATTTTGTGAGGCATGCTAACAATTATGCCAGCACATCACTTCAATAATAATAATAATAATAATAATAATAATAATAATAATGATAATAATAATAATAATAATAATGATAATAATAATAATAATAATAATAATAATAATAATAATAATAATAATAATAATAATAATAATAATAATAATAATGATAATAATGATAATAATAATAATAATAATAACAATAATAATAATAACAATCCTTTCTACTAAAGGCACAAGGCCTGAAATTTGGGAGAGGGGACTAGTCAATTACCTCAACCCTAGTGTTTCACTGGTATTTAATTTATTGACCCCAAAAGGATGAAAGATAAAGTCAACCTCAGTGGAATATGAACACAGAATGTAAAGAGGAACAAAATGTTGTTAAGCATTTTTCCCAGTGTGCTAAGGATTCTGCCAGCTCACCAATAACAATAATAATGATAATCTTAAATGCTAGCAATAAAACAAACTAATGGTATCCGAGGTGCTAGATGGTGGTGCTGAACTGGGCAATGACAGGATTAGAACTCAGAACATAAAAAGCAGGAACAAGTACTGTAAATCATCTAGTGTGGTGTCCTAAAATTTCTGTCAATCCATTGTTCTAATTTGGCATTTTTTTTACCCTGACCTTCCACTGCTGTCACTACCACCATTGTTGTCATTGTCACTGCTACCACTAGCACTGCTACAACTACTACCACTGCAACACTTCCACTGCCACCGTTGCCATCACTACCACATTAACAACAACAGCACTGATGACAATATCTCTTTAATCTTGAACAACTTCCAGAGCAATGATATAATATATATGATATTCTATCATATACTCTCTCTCTCTCTTTACTCTTTTACTTGTTTCAGTCATTTGACTGTGGCCATGCTGGAGCACCGCCTTTAGTCGAGCAAATCGACCCCAGGACTTATTCTTTGTAAGCCCAGTACTTATTCTATCGGTCTCTTTTGCCAAACCGCTAAGTGACAGGGACGTAAACACACCAGCATCGGTTGTCAAGAGGGACACACAAACATATACACAGACATACATATATATATACATATATACGACAAGCTTCTTTCAGTTTCCATCTACCAAATCCACTCACAAGGCTTTGGTCGGCCCGAGGCTAGAAGAAGACACTTGCCCAAGATGCCACGCAGTGGGACTGAACCCAGTACAATGTGGCTGGTTAGCAAGCTACTTACCACGCAGCCACTCCTATATATATTATATATATATATATATATATATATATATATATATACACAAATTAAGAGGAATGACCACTAAAGTGGACACCCTAAATGCTAAACATAGACATCAAATCGCCATTACAACAAAGAATGTGTTCTTGAGAAAAAAATCTCAGCAAAACGCCAAAATGAGCAAGACAAATGAAAACATCATCATCATCATCATCATTTAGCGTCCGTTTTCCATGCTAGCATGGGTTGGACGGTTCAACTGGGGTCTGGGGAGCCCGAAGGCTGCACCAGGCCAGTCAGATCTGGCAGTGTTTCTACAGCTGGATGCCCTTCCTAACGCCAACCACTCCGAGAGTGTAGTGGGTGATTTTATGTGCCACTGACACAGGTGCCAGACGAGGCTGGCGAACGGCCACGCTCGGATGGTGTTTTTTATGTGCCACCGACACAGGTGCCAGACGAGGCTGGCAGACGGCCACGCTCGGATGGTGTTTTTATGTGCCACCGACACAGGTGCCAGATGAGGCTGGCGGACAGCCACGATCGGATGGTGTTTGTTACGTCCCCAAAGCACGGAGGCCAGTCTATGCGGTACTGGCTACGGCCACGTTCGGATGATTTTCTTCTGTGCCACCGGCACTGGTACCACAAAGATACAAATTCCATTGATGTTCATCTATTTTGATTTGTTTTGATTTTCACTTGCCTCAACAGGTCTTCACAAGTGTCACAAGAAGGAAGGTATGCACAGGTGGACTGACTACGTCCCAGGTAGGGGCCACGGGTTATGGCCTGACTAGTCTTGCCGGGTCTTCGGATGGTGTTTTTATGTGCCACCGACACAGGTGCCAGATGAGGCTGGCGAACGGCCACGATCGGATGGTGTTTGTTATGTGCCCACAGCACGGAGGCCAGTCGATGCGGTACTGGCTACGGCCACGTTCGGATGGTTTTCTTGTGTGCCACCGGCACTGGTACCACAAAGATACAAATTCCATTGATGTTCATCTATTTTGATTTGTTTTGATTTGATTTGATTTGATTTTCACTTGCCTCAACAGGTCTTCACAGGTCTTCACAAGTGTCACAAGAAGGAAGGAAGGTATGCACAGGTGGACTGACTACGTCCCAGGTAGGGGCCACGGGTTATAGCCTGACTAGTCTTGTCGGGTCTTCGGTTGGTGTTTTTATGTGCCACCGACACAGGTGCCAGATGAGGCTGGCGAACGGCCACGATCGGATGGTGTTTGTTATGTGCCCACATCACAGAGGCCAGTCGATGCGGTACTGGCTACGGCCACGTTCGGATGGTTTTCTTGTGTGCCGCCGGTACTGGTACTACAAAGATACAAATTCCATTGATGTTCATCTATTTTGATTTGGTTTGATTTGATTTGATTTTCACTTGCCTCAACAGGTCTACACAAGTGTCACACACTTGCCTCAACAGGTCTTCACAAGTGTCATAAGAAGGAAGGTATGCACAGGTGGACTGACTACGTCGCCGGGTCTTCGGATGGTGTTTTTATGTGCCACCGACACAGGTGCCAGATGAGGCTGGCGAATGACCACGATCAGATGGTGTTTGTTGTGCCCACAGCACGGAGGCCAGCCGATGCGGTACTGGCTACGGCCACGTTCGGATGGTTTTCTTGTGTGCCACCGGTACTGGAACCACAAAGATACAAATTCCATTGATGTTCATCTATTTTGATTTGATTTGATTTTCACTTGCCTCAACAGGTCTTCACAAGTGTCACACGTGTCACACACTTGCCTCAACAGGTCTCCACAAGTGTCACACACTTGCCTCTGCCTCAACAGGTCTTCACAAAGTGTCACACACTTGCCTCTGCCTCAACAGGTCTTCACAAGTGTCACACACTTGCCTCAACAGGTCTTCACAAGTGTCATAAGAGGGAAGGTATGCACAGGTGGACTGACTACGTCGCCGGGTCTTCGGATGGTGTTTTTATGTGCCACCGACACAGGTGCCAGATGAGGCTGGCGAACGGCCACGATCAGATGGTGTTTGTTGTGCCCACAGCACGGAGGCCAGTCAATGCGGTACTGGCTACGGCCACGTTCGGATGGTTTTCTTGTGTGCCACCGGTACTGGAACCACAAAGATACAAATTCCATTGATGTTCATCTATTTTGATTTGGTTTGATTTTCACTTGCCTCAACAGGTCTTCACAAGTGTCACACACTTGCCTCAACAGGTCTCCACAAGTGTCACACACTTGCCTCTGCCTCAACAGGTCTTCACAAAGTGTCACACACTTGCCTCTGCCTCAACAGGTCTTCACAAGTGTCACACACTTGCCTCAACAGGTCTTCACAAGTGTCATAAGAGGGAAGGTATGCACAGGTGGACTGACTACGTCGCGGGTCTTCGGATGGTGTTTTTATGTGCCACCGACACAGGTGCCAGATGAGGCTGGCGAACGGCCACGATCGGATGGTGTTTGTTGTGCCCACAGCACGGAGGCCAGTCGATGCGGTACTGGCTACGGCCACGTTTGGGTGGTTTTCTTGTGTGCCACCGGCACTGGTACCACAAAGAATACAATTCCACTGATGTTCATCTATTTTGATTTGTTTTGATTTGATTTTCACTTGCCTCAACAGGTCTTCATAAGTGTCACAAGAAGGAAGGTATGCACAGGAGGACTGACTACGTCCCAGGTAGGGGCCACGGGTTATGGCCTGACTAGTCTTGCCGGGTCTTCTCACGCACAGCATACTTCCATAGGTCTCAGTCTCTAGACATTTCCTTAGTGAGACCTAAAGTTCGAAGGTCGTGCTTCACCACCTCGTCCCAGGTTTTCCTGGGTCTACCTCTTCCACAGGTTCCCTCAACTGCTAGGGTGTAGCACTTTTGCACACAACTATCTTCAGCCTTTCTCGTCACATGACCATACCAGCGCAGCCGTCTCTCTTGCACACCACAACTGACGCTTCTTAGGTTCAACTTTTCTCTCAAGGAACTTACACTCTGACGATTATGAACACTGACATTACACATCCATCGGAGCATACTGGCTTCATTTCTTGCGAGCTTACGCATATCCTCAGCAGTCACGGCCCATGTTTCACTACCATGTAGCATGGCTGTACGTACACATGCATCATACAGTCTGCCTTTTACTCTGAGCGAGAGGCCTTTTGTCACCAGCAGGGGTAAGAGCTCTCTAAACTTTGCCCAGGCTATTCTTACTCTAGCAGTTACACTTTCAGCACACCCACCCCCGCTACTGACTTGGTCTCCTAGGTAGCGGAAGCTATCAACTACTTCTAGTTTGTCTCCCTGGAACGTGGCAGAAGTTGGTCTCTGCACATTTCCAGTGTTTATTGCTCCTGAGCATTTGCCACAGACAAAAACTATTTTCCTAGTTAGCCTTCCTTTGACATTGCTGCACCTCTTATGTGTCCATAGCTTACACTTGGTGCATCTTATAGAGTTTCTACCTACACCTTTTTTACAGATCGAGCAGGGCCATCTACCTGAAGGCGTTTGTGATTGATCTACCTTCCTACTTATTAGGACTTTGGTTTTGGCTAGGTTGATTCTAAGGCCCTTCGATTCTAATCCTTGTTTCCACACCTGAAACTTCTCCTCCAGTTCTGATAGTGACTCAGCAATTAGAGCAAGGTCATCAGCATAGAGGAGCTCCCAGGGGCAACCTGTCTTGAATTCCTCCGTTATTGCCTGGAGGACTATGATAAATAGGAGGGGACTGAGGACTGAACCTTGGTGGACCCCAACCTCTACCCGGAATTCTTCACTGTACTCGTTGCCAACCCTCACCTTACTAGCAGCGTCTCTGTACATGGCTTGCACAGCTCTCACCAACCATTCATCTATCCCTAGTTTCCTCATTGACCACCAGATAAGGGATCGGGGGACCCTGTCAAAGGCTTTCTCCAAGTCAACAAAAGCCAGGTACAAGGGCTTATCTTTGGCTAGGTATTTCTCCTGCAGCTGTCTTACCAGGAATATAGCATCAGTAGTACTTTTCCCTGGCACGAACCCAAACTGCATATCATCTAAGCTAACTCTCTCTCTAATTAGTTGGGCTATAACCCTCTCCGTAACCTTCATTACCTGATCCAGCAGCTTGATGCCCCTGTAGTTATTTGTCTCTAGGGCGTCGCCTTTACCTTTGTAGCAGTTGACTATTATGCTGCTACACCAGTCATTGGGTATGACCCCCTCGTGTATCACCTGGTTAACTATACGGGTGACTAAGCTATAGCCGACACCACCAGATATTTTGAGCATCTCTGCAGTAATTCCTGATGGGCCTGGGGCTTTCCCTGTTTTCATGCTTCTAATTGCCTTATCTACTAAGGAACTGTTAACTCGGATTGCTGGTCCCTCTGTTGGGTCGACATTCGGCAGACTCTCTTTATCCCATTCATTTTCTTCATTCAGCAACCTATCATAGTGGCGTCTCCAAGCCTCTCTCTTTGCATCCTCATTAAGCGCAAGTGAACCGTCATCCTTGCGAACACATTTCTCTCCTACCACGTCACGATTCTCTCTCACACACTGTCTTGCAACACGAAATACCTCAAGTCTTTCATCCTCACGACGCAGGACATTGGCAAATTTTTCCTTATCTGCCTCCCCTCTGGCTAGATAGACCTGTCTCCTGGCTTCCCTTCTGGCAGACTGATACACTTCCCTGCTACCACCGTTCTTCCAGGCCTTCCAAGCCTGTTTCTTTTGTCTAATAGCCCTGTCAACAATATTGTTCCACCACCACGTTATTTTGGGTCTTAAGGGGACTTTGCACCAGCCACAGATCTGGTCAGCGGCTTTCAGCAGGTTGTCCCTCAGAAGCGTCCAGTTGTCTTCTACCCCATGCGTAGCTATACTCCCTTCCATTTCGTCTAAGGCTTCAAATAACATATCTCTAAATCTCTGTCCATTCGCAGGGTCTTTAAGCTTCCAGACCCTTCTTCTCCATGTTGGTCGTCTTCTAGTCGCCCTCTTAGTCCTGATCCTAAAGTCACTAACTACCAGTCTATGTTGTGGGGTGCATTCTTCACCTGGGAAGGTTTTGGCATTTATAAGCAGCCATCTTTCCCTTTTTCTGGCAAGGATGTAGTCGATTTGGCTAGTATGCCGGCCCGATCGGTAGGTGACCAGGTGGCTTGTCGGTTTCCTGAAGTTAGTGTTGCAAATCATAAGACTATTCGCATCGCAGAACTCCAGCAGCCTGGTTCCCTCCTCGTTGCGGGAACCATAACCGTAGCCTCCATGCACGCCATGGAAGCCCCCAGCACATCGTCCAACATGCCCATTGAAGTCACCAGCCACAAAGAGAAGGTCCCTGTCGTTCGTCAATGATGTGGTCTGCAGTAGGGTGTCATAGAAACAGTCTTTCTGTCCATCAGGTAGCCCTGGCTGAGGGCATAGGCCAATATAATAGTTGCTAAACTATGATGGAGCACTAATCTAATCTTAATTATTCTGTCACTTACTCTGACTACCTCGATTACCTTATCTACCCATTTTTCGGCGATAAGCATGCCCACACCCCCGACTCCGTCAGTATTCCCAGCCCAGAAAATCTTGTACCTCTGTCCTTTGCCTGTGAGGAACCTAGCAGAACCTCCTCTCCACCTCACTTCTTGAATGCAGCATATATCAACCCACCTCCGTTCAAGCAATTCAACTATCTCGCCAGATCTGCCTTTCAGTGTGCCAACGTTGAGGGTGCCAACCCTGAGGCTGTGGGGGGGGGGAAGTGGTATTGGCCCTAATAGCGTCATGGACCTGAAAAGAAAACTCGCGTTTGGCAGTATTCATAGACAAACAATAGAACTTAAGTTCAAACCTCGTACACAACACTAAACATATCTTGCAATGACTGACCACTACCTTTTATGGAAGGAGGTGGGGGTGGCGTAAGACTTTGAAGTGTATAAGGGAGACAAGGATGAGAAAATTTAGGACTTCCTGTACCGGTGGAGGGGGTGGGAGGGCGGGTGCACCGCGAAAACCGGCCGGCAGCCATTCCTTTCTTAGGAGAGAAATAGTTATTAGTAGCTATAAATACCTAAATTTTGCCTAATCTATGGGAGAAGCGTGAACGATAAAGAGCTATAAATTATAAATACATTTATTCTATATCTACGAGGCGTGAGACTGATCGATAAAATAAAATTAGGGGCAAGCTTTAAGATTAAATATACGAAATAAAAACAATTACCTACATACCATTGGTTTCACTTGTTAATATCTACGTATATAAATGCAGATATCTGCAAGATCATCAGCATAGTCTGTCGCTTGCAAAACACAATTTCCAGAACTAGATACAGAACGCTCAACCAAAATCAAACATGTATAAAGTTCTACAAATTATATTTGGGTGTATTTTCTCAAATGCCTTCATTTGGCACGCTGAGACCGGAAATTTGACATCTATGTTTAGCATATAGGGTGTCCACTTTAGTGGTCATTCCTCTTAATTTTGTATGTAACACAATTTTTAATCTTCGGATTTATAAATAAGCTAAGCCACTGGTTTTAATTGATTAACATCAATTTCTACCCTTATTATTTAATTTTAAATTTTAAAAAATGTTCTCTAACCGGTAACTTGTCTGCTGAAATTTATTAACTGCAGAATAATTTCCGGCCTCAGCACACTAAAGTGAAGGCATTTGAAAAAATACACCCAAATATAATTTGTAGAACTTTATACATGCTCAATTTTGGTTGAACATTCTGTATCTAGTGGTACTACTTATTCAAGTACTGTAAATGACGCCATTCATCCTTTTACGCTGCACATTACATCCCTACTACTGTCCCTTATCACCTCTTCCTCCACCATAAACAACTCTTATTTCCTTCATGTTCCCCTCCAGCAAACTCCAGCGCAATCTCTGTCTCTGATCCTCTGACACACTCTAGCATATTTTCTGACTCACCCAACTTTTCTGTTCCTCTATCTCTAATCTTCCTCTTTTATATTAACCTTGTATTTTGAGAATAACCCCTCATGCATCTTCTTTCTCTCTTTCCAGCTGTGAAAGCCAAGTATTCACCTCTTCAACAAAACACTTCTTCCTGTCCCTCTATCATATTTTCACATTCTCCAGTACTATTCCTGATTCAGTTGAAGGGCTCTCGTCTTGTGAGTACCTGGTGACCTCATTAGTGCTGGTGGCATGAAAAAAAAAAAGCACCCAGTACATTCTGTGAAGTGGCTGGCATTAGGAAAGGTATCCAGCTGCAGAAACTAAGCCGAAGCATGGACTGGAGATCAGCACAACCTTCTAGCTCATTTGATCCTGTTAAACAGTCCAACCCATGCCAGCATGGAAAAAGGAATGTTACATGACAATGATGATGATGATGATGACACACTATACTATAATACATAACCATGTACCTCCTCTATAGCAAGACACCTGTTTCTACCTCTCTGTTTCTCTGTCTCACTTTAACCATTCATCATCTGACATAAGCTCAGCTCCTCAAATGCTCCCTCCCCTCTCAAAATCCCTTGTCTTGCAAGTTATCTGGTGACCCTGCCAGTGCTGGTGCCATGTAAAAAGCATCCAGTCCACTCTGCAGAGTGGTTGGTGTTAGAAAGGGCATCCAGCCATAAAAACCCTGTCAAAACAGACATAACAGCCTGGGGTAGTCTTCTACCTGGCCAGCTCCTATCAAACTGTTCAACCTATACCTGCATGGAAGTCAGATGTTACATGATGATGATGATGATATAATATAATATAATATAGTATAATATAAACTAATATAGTATAATATAAAGTAATATACTATAATATAATACAATATAATATAACATAGCATAATATTATATACTATAAAGAATACTCAATACTGTAGCTACAGTAGTAACACCTGCAGGTCTGAATATGTGTATGGGTAGCTGTGGGCAAAATAGACAGTGTCGTAACTGTATGGAAACTTGAAAGTCCACGTCAAACTATAAGATGATTTTCTTTGCGATGAATCGTCAGCACTGTCAATGGGAAAGCAGAAAAATTAATTCTATTAAAGATTTATAATCAATTCTTTAAATGAAGCAGATATATATGTTAAGTATAGAATATGAAGAATAAAGGAAAATTTACCTTTGAAAATTAGAAGCAGATATATATATATATATCAGTAAAATAATATGTGACAATTATTCAGTAGCCAAAATAAAACTCTGAGTTTCGGATACCGAGGTGGAAATCCACAACACCATCTCTTCGGTTATCTGGCCAGCATATTACCAGATAACCGAAGAAGATGGTGGTGTGGATTTCCACCTCGGCATCCGAAACTCAGAGTTTTATCTTGGCTACCGAATAATTGTTACATATTATTTTACAGATAAATTTCCTCTATTTACATAATATTGAGGTCTCTTTCTTTCTTTTGTTATCTTACCGTTTTTACCAATATATATATATATATATATATATTCATTCTTTGAATATTAATATTTTATAAGCTTAAAGCATATAAGCGATCTCCATGTATTGACTAAAGAAAATAGTCTAATATTGGAGCATATAAGCCTTCGATGGAAAATAGTGGGTTTTCAGTACACGTGCTCCAGTATTAGACTATTGTTTTTGGTCAATACACAGTGATTGCTTATAAGCTTTAAGCTTATAAAATATTATTATTTACAGAATTGTCACTCATTATCATTTCTCAAATCATCACAGAAAACGCACGGACACACACACACACACACACACACATCATCATTATCATTAGTAGTCCATGCTGGTATGGGTTGGATGGTTTGACCAGGGCTGGTAAGCTGAGGGGCTGCACCAGATTCCAGTCTGATTTTGCATGGTTTCTATGGCTGGATGCCCTTCCTAATGCCAACCACTCTGAGAGTGAAAAGGGCCCTTTTTCGTGTCACTGGCACAGGTGCAACTTGTGTGACACCAGTATCTGCCATGACTATGATTTCACTTGGCATGATGGGTTTTCTTCTCAAGCACAGCATATTGCCAAAGGTTTCAGTCATTTGTCTTTGCCTCCATGAGGCCCAGCACTCAAAAGGTGCTTTTTATGTGCCACCAGCATGGTTATTAGTTCTGCGACAGGTGCTTTTTACATGCCACTGGTACAATTGCTAGTTCCACGACACCAGCATCTGCCAC
Source organism: Octopus sinensis (assembly GCF_006345805.1). Taxonomy (NCBI): domain Eukaryota; kingdom Metazoa; phylum Mollusca; class Cephalopoda; order Octopoda; family Octopodidae; genus Octopus; species Octopus sinensis. The sequence continues at coordinate 54,676,093 of NC_043012.1, read as the reverse complement.
ATTGCCTCCGTGAGGCCCAACACTTGAAAGGTGCCTTTTATGTGCCACTGACATGGATGCCAGTTATGTGACACTGACAATAGCCACAATTATGATTTCATTTGGCTTGATAGGCCTTTGCACATATATATATGTACACCCTTAGGGATTAGACTAACGATCGTGAGGTCATGGGTTCAATATCCAGTGGTGCAATCTCTTTGAGCAAGACACTTTATTTCATGCAGCTGGCAAAAATGAGCAGTATTTATAATTCAAAGGGCCAGCCTTGTTCTATTCTGAGTGAAGCTGAATCTCCCTAAGAACCACATTAAGGGTATATGTATTTGCAGAGTAATTACATATCAAAAGAGAATACTGGAAAAACTTAGTATTTTTTTACTCTCCATTACATGTTTCCTTGCCTAATAGGAGTTACAGAGAGAAAATATTTTAGATTAGAAAATATATTATTTTCATTCTCTGTCTGAGGGATTATTAATAGGAGATGTCTTACATGTTTCCTATATGTATAGCTCTGTAATTCCAATTAGTTAATGGAACATATGTAATGGAGAATAAAAAATTTTACAGTCTTTACACACACACACACATATATATATATATATATATATATATATATATATATATATATATATATAAATATGTGTTATATAAGTGTGTTATATATTATATATATGTATGTTATATAAGTGTGTTATTGTCTTTTTGCCTACATAAAAATGTGTATTATTGTCTTGGAGATACTTATGGTAGTTGAAATGACATTAGCACCTATTTCTAATTTCAGTTCATGGCGAAGCAATTAGCTGACCCCTGATTATAATTATGTATATAATTATAGAATATTTTGTATGTATGTATATAATTATAGAATATTTTGTATGTGTATATATATATATACAGAGAGAGAGAGAGAGAGACATATGATGTAGATAAACACGCTTGAAGCTTGATATGTAAAATATACAAACACACGTACATATACACATCTAAATATATATAGGGATATATGCACAAAGAGAGAAGCAAAAACTGAAAATATTCATCATGTGAGCACTTGTATATAAGCATAGAGATATTTATATATTCACTGAGCAAATTCACAAGGGATACAAAAAATACAAAAACTACGGGGAGAAGGCATGATATTTCAAGTGCGACAGCTGTTTCTGGGGGTTTGGAATTATGTAAAAGTTGTAATGCTTGTAATTGGCCGATGGAATGGGCCAAAAGTTAAATGCATGCAGCCAGTAGTGGATGCATATAAACATTACCATAAAACTGGCTTCTGTTGTCAGGGTGGAAGGATTGAGTTGCTGATCTTTCCACCCTGACGACATAGATGATGGAGGAGATGGCCACGTTAAAAGCACCCAGCACATGTTGGCGTTAGGAAGGGCATCCAGCTGTAGAAATTAAGCCAAATCAAACTGGAAACTGGTGCAGCTTTTCTGCTTGCCTGTTCTGGTCAAACCGTTCAACCCAAGAACAGCTTCGAAAATGGGTGTTAAAGGATGATGATGATGACAAGTTATATATACATGCATGTATACATACATATGAGTGAGCATAAAATTATAAGACAAATGATAAGGAATTAGAATGAAATTTTCAACCAAACTTACTTGAGATGGCTTTTATAGTATTTGATATTGTATCCAATCCTTTGCCAGCCAATTGGACGAATAAGATTAGCAGCTGACTTTTCACTGTACATCAAAGGCTTCATTCCATAATTATAGAGACTGGTACTCTGCAATAAATGTCAGAAATGTAATTGTAAATTTAATTTCCAAACTCCAGTGGTTCAAAAGGCAGCCATCATTTTCTTGTTTACATGTTTAGGTATTTCATAATTTTTGTCAAGTGGGAAGAAGCAGGAAGATTTGTTTGCTATTTCTAGCAGGTTAAGTGACTTCATAAAAGCTTTCTCATTAACTTATCTTTTATCTTTTACTTGTTTCAGTCACTAGACTATGACCATGCTGGAGCACCACTTGCCGAATTTTAATCAATTGAATCGACCCCAGTACTAATTTTAAGCCTAGTATTTATCCTATTGTTCTCCTTTGCTGACCCACAAAATTATAGGGATGTAAACACACTAACACCGACTATCAAGTGTTGGTGGAGGACAAATACAAACAGAAAGCACACACACAAATATATTCATACATGCATACCTACATACATACATACATACAAATATACGATGAACTTCTTTCAGGTTCTGTCTACCAAATCCACTTACAAGGCTCTGGTCAGCCCAAGGCTATAGTAGAAGACGCTTGCCCAAGGTGCCACGCAGTGGGACTGAACCCAGGACCATGTGGTTGGGAAGCAAACTTCTTACCATGCACCCATACCTGAGACTTGTAAGCATAAACTTCCTTGTTGGTTTTTTCAAAATTTTTTTTTACAAGATTGTTATTTTGAAATCATGATGATAATGGTGATGATTTTTAAAATCTATCAAAATTATTATTTCGACTTAGCCACTCATGCACTATTTTTAATGTACTTGTAGAAATAGGTAGTGATAAACTGCAGTGAATTGAATAAAACAAAAATAACAGCTTGGTACAGTCCTCTAACCTGCCTTCTCCTGTTGAACCATTCAACCTGTGCCAGCTTGGAGAATGGACATTAAATGAGGATGATGATGATGGTCGTGGTGGTGGTAATGGTGATGTTGATGATGATGATGAAGTGAATCGAATTACACTGAAATGAATTGAATTAAATTATTGTGAATTGAACAAAGCAAATATTACAACATGGTGCAGTCCTCTAACCTGCCTTCTCCTGTTGAACTGTCCAACCTGAGCCAGCTTGGAAAATGAACATGAAAGGATGATGATGATGATGGTGGTGGTGGTGCTGATGTTGATGATGATGAACTGAACTGAAGTGAATTAAATTAAATTAAACTGTACGAAATTAACTTGCAGGGAACCAAAATTATATTGTAATGAATTGAAGTAAATTGCAGTGAATTGAACTGAATTAAACTAAACTGAATTAATTAAATGGTGATGAATCAAATGGATTTGTAGCGAACTGAATTAGATTATGAATTGAATTAAATTGTAGTGAATTGAGAAAAAAAAAATTATTGCTAATGCATCAATACTTTATTAATCAGTCTAGTTGGCAAGAATGCTGAGTTTATAAGCAGAATGTTCATGGACAATTAGAGGTGTTATACAGTTACTGTTGAAAAATCTCACTGCAGGCTGGAAACAGGTCTCTCTCTCTCTCTCTCTTTTAGGGTCCATGAGGATATTGTGAATACAAAGTGATTACATATCTTTTACTTGTTTCAGTCATTAGATTGTGGCCATGCTGGGGCATAGCCTTAAAGAACTTTTAAGTTGAATGTATTGACTCCAGCACTTATGAAGGGGGGCGTGAAATCTGAAATCCCTGGTTTTTATTTAAGCTTTTACCCTTTTTTTTTTTACAATTTTTTTTTTCTATATTTTGCGAAGGTGGGGACTGAGGGTTTGGGTTTTCTTGGGCAACTAGTAAATTGGAGCTACCATTAAAAAATTCTGATACAATGAACATTTATCTGAATTAAGGAATATTTAGATGATTTACAATAATAATTCCTGTTAAAGAATTCAACAAAAAGCCATTTTAATAATGACTTGTGGCTTCTGTAAGCTTTTTTGTTTTATCTTTCACTTGTCTCAGTCATTAGACTGTGGCCATGCTGGGGCATAGGCTTAAAGAACTTTTAAGCTGAATGTATTGACACCAGCACTTGTTTTTTTTAAGCCTGGTACTTATTCTATTGGTCTCTTTTGCTGAACTGCTAAGTTACAAGGATGTAAACACACCAGTACTGGTCATCAAGCAGTTGTAGCGGCAGGAGACAAACAGAGACAAAAACACACACACACACATATGTATACATATAGTCCAACCCATACCAGCATGGAAAATGGACGTTAAATGATGATGATATAAATATATATATACATGTATATCCAACAGGTTTCTTTCAGTTTCCGTCAACCAAATCCACCCACAAGGCCTAGGTCAGCCTGAGGTTATAGTAGAGAACACTTGCCCAAGGACTGAACCCAGAACCATGTGGTTGGGAAGCAAGCTTCTCACCACACAACTATGACAAAGTTGGCTAAATATCTACAGGTATATTCTGAGGTACTATGTACTACGTAGTATATCTATAGTACACCTATGAGCCAGAAGTTAGAGTTTGTTAATAACCATCTTCATGCCATTCATTTGGGTAGCCTTGATGCACTGTAAAATGTCTGAGTGTAGCAGCTATTCCATGGAGCAATACTCCACTGTGGGTCCCACATGAGCTTTGCAGAGAACCAGCAGTTACTCTTTTACTTGTTTCAGTCATTTGACTGTGGCCATGCTGGAGCATTGCCTTTAGTCGAGCAAATCGACCTCGGGACTTATTCTTTGTAAGCCTAGTACTTATTCTATCGGTCTCTTTTGCTGAACCGCTAAGTTACAGGGACGTTAACACAGTCAAATGATGTTGGGGGGGAAAAACACAGACACACACATATATATACAACTGTCTTCTATCAGTTTCCATCTACCAAATCCACTCACAAGGCTTTGGTCAGCTTGAGGCTATAGTACAAGACACTTGCCCAAGGTGCCACACGGTGGGACTGAACCCGGAACCATGTGGTTGGTAAGAAAGCTACTTACCACACAGCCACTCCTGTGCCTACTTTGTTGAAGTGTAAAATATTAATTGGCTTATAACAAGAAGCTTAGTTTTTGTGATGCAGTCTTTGCTAATTTAATACTTCAGCATTTAAATCGGCCGTGTCTGGCCTAAATATTCTAGCCGTTTTATGTTCAAACCAACAATATCCAAAACTCTCACACCTACCCAACAATGCCATTCTAAAAATAAACAATAACATCATCAAAACCTCGAAGATATGATAATATTCTTTTACTCTTTTACTTGTTTCAGTCATTTGACTGTGGCCATGCTGGAGCACCACCTTCAGTCAAGCAAATTGAGCCCAGGACTTATTCTTTGTAAGCCTAGTACTTATTCTATCGGTCTCTTTTGCCGATCCGCTAAGTTACGGGGACGTAAACACACCAGCATCGGTTGTCAAGCGATGTTGTGGAGACAAACACAGACACACAAACACACACACGGGCTTCTTTCAGTTTCCATCTACCAAATCCACTCACAAGGCTTTGGTCGGCCCAACGCTATAGTAGAAGACACCTGCCCAAGGGGGCCATACAGTGGGACTGAACTCGGGACCATGTGGTTGGTAAGCAAGCTATTTACCACACAGCCACTCCTGCGCCTATAAAACATGATTAATTCAAAACAATGAGAATAAACAAGCATTACATTTGACAGAATAATCTGAATGCAAAAGGGTTAAAGATCTGAATTTAGCAGGAGATATCCTCAGTGATGGCTGGACAGGGAATCAAAAATGACTGATATAAAGAAAAGAACAAAAAAAAAACCAAACAAATGAAAAAACAACGTCTTTACCTTCATAAGATTAACTATGGTAAATCTGTATGGCACATTTTTTCTAGTATTGGCCACTTGGAAATAAAACCATTGAGTGTGACTCCTTGTGTAGAGGTCACAATGAAGATATAGCTCATAGTCATTATCTCCTCTGAAAGAAACCAGTGCACATGAAGTTAACTTTAGTAGGGAAGATAATAATAAAAATAATAATAATAATAATAATAATAATAAATAGTAAATATAAAGATTATATAGTAAATTAGTAAATATAAAGATTAGTAAATATAAAGACCTGCTAATAGAAATTGAAAAAATGTGGCATCTCAAGGCGACTACAGTACCAGTGATTGTAGGATCTCTAGGAATGATAAAAAAAGGTACTGAAACCTATTTGAAAATGATTCCAGGCTTACCATCCCTACAGGAAGTGCAAAAAATCATATTAACTGGAACGGCTCATGTACTGAGAAGAGCACTATCACTGTGAAAATAACATCCATCCATGAATTTATTTATTTATTAATTTTTAAATACATATTTTATCTGTGAATTTGCGTGTGTAATCTGGGAATGCATACAATGAGCTTCTCTGCCCTAGGTGTATGGAAAACACTCGGCGAGAAACGGAAGAAAATTTGAAGAAAGAAGGAAAAAACATAATAATAATAATAATAATAATAATAATAATAACAACAACAACAATAATAATAACAACAATAATAACAATAATAATAATAATAATAATAATAATAACAATAATAATAATAATAATAATCATAATAATAACAATAATAATAATAATAGTAATCATAACAACAATAATAATAACAATAATAATAATAATAATAAAAATCATGTAGTAACTTTGACATTTGTTTCAAGTGAGAATAAGAGCTCCATCAGCATCATCATCAACATCACCATCTTCGTCTGTTGTCATTGACATCACTATCACCAGAACCTCCATCACTCTCACCACCACCACCACCATCATAACCAAGATTATTACCATCATCCTTGTCATTACTGCTACTATCACCACAGGCACCACAACCACAATAATAGCCATCAGCTACCACAACCACCATCACCGGCACCGTGACTACACTCACTTCTGCCATCATAACCAACACCACCTTCAAATGGAGGCGCAATGGCCCAGTGGTTAGGGCAGCGGACTCGCGGTCAGAGGATCGCGGTCGGAGGAGCACTGGTTGTTGATGCTACTGTTACATATTACCAGTTCTAATGGTAACCTGTAATCCAGCACAACTGGTTAAGCAACCAATTGACTAAACTGGCAATCCTGCCACAAAGTTAACCTAGTGAGAGAGTTGCTGGAAACCCTGTGAGGATAGAAGCAAAATCTGTCAAAAAGACGTCTGGATCAAGTATAGAGTCAACTATTTAGAAACACTGCATAAGGATACAGAAATTTTCAAGATGGGAAATGAGTGTTTTATATCCTCTTTGGGAATTATGTACCCCTAATTCTTGACAGAACACATGTTTAGGTGAGGGGTTGATAGAGCTCCTTAACAGCCCCTCTAGGGACAACCTATCTGAACTGTCTTGCAGAGGAGCCAAGAAAGACAATGACTTAAGAAATATTGGGTTGTCTGGAAAGTTCCTGCCGATTTATAGTAGCTTACCTTTCGACTTATTTTAGGACATGGTTGAGTCCATAAAATAGGATTTGACTACACCTCCATTTAGAGCACAGTTTAAGCTATCTTTTCGTGGAAGAAGGTTTATGTTCCTATAACCTGTGTTAATTCTGTAACCCTTTAAAACGGAAGATAAGAATTGCTGCAGCTTGGCTGGGATGTGTTACCCCACTCTCCATATTGCTCCTTCAGATTTCCACTCATTCAGGTCTCTGCAGAATAGTCTCAATGGTAAAAATCTCAATTCCTTGGATGACGTAAAAATTAAATTCTTAGATTTCTGGCTGTTTCCTTTAGCTACAGGGAGAAGCTACTAGTCATTTTGGGTTACACTTGATACTAGATCAAGCTCTTTCACAGTAAAGGTAATGCTACTGGAAAATGACCATCCTTTATAATTCCACTATAAAACATCATTGTGCCTTCTGCAATGAGGATCATAGATCTTTAGAGGAGTCAATATCATTATGAGTGAGCCAAAATGGCTAATTTCTCCTCCTTAAAGCTGCAGGAAGCTGCCAAAAGTCTACTCAGCCAGAAATTAAATTGATGAATTCTTTGCCATGAAGCCACCTCAATTCTGGGAAGAGGGTATTGTCAAGTTAAAGGAAAGATGGAGATGCATTGAGCAACAAAATGGTTCACATTTGGTTGATTAAAAATGTAATGGCAAGTATTCATTGACCTTTTTCTTTCCTTTAAAAATCGGCACGGACTTTCCAGACAACACAATACATACTGAGAGAAAAGCAAGCTGTGGTGGTCAGCTTTAATGGCAGTTTGTGACAGACTAGATTTCTGGCTGTTTCCTTTAGCTACAGGGAGAAGCTACTAGTCATTTTGGGTTACACTTGATACTAGATCAAGCTCTTTCACAGTAAAGGTAATGCTACTGGAAAATGACCATCCTTTATAATTCCACTATAAAACATCATTGTGCCTTCTCCTGCAATGAGGATCATAGATCTTTAGAGGAGTCAATATCATTATGAGTGAGCCAAAATGGCTAATTTCTCCTCTTTAAAGCTGCAGGAAGCTGCCAAAAGTCTACTCAGCCAGAAAGCACATTGAAGCTGACCCCCACAGCTTGTTTTTTTCTTTCAGAGTGTAGTCTGTCTTTCTGCACCCTAACCCTAACCCTAACCGGCAAGATAGCAAGCTAGTGCGGATAAGTTTCTCCTCTACTGTTAAGAAGCCTTATCTACCCATCTCTTAGACACAAATATTCTGGTGACAATTAGTGGTCTTATAATGCTTATTCCTCATCTAGAGTATTTCTAAATTCCTGAGCACTAACCCTAAACTGTTAACTCTATGTTAGATCCATACATAGAGGTTTAGTTAGGGCATAATACACAACACTGATAATGGAACAGTACCACTTCCATAGTTTCATTGTTCTATACAGTAAGTATAGCATAAGTGGAAGCAATTGCATTCCTTCAGATGTCTGTGTGACAGAACACTTTGTAACTGGTCGGCGAGCTGGCAGAAATGTTAGCACGCCGGGCGAAATGCGTAGCCGTATTTCATCTGCCATTACGTTCTGAGTTCAAATTCCGCCGAGGTCGACTTTGCCTTTCATCCTTTCGGGGTCGATAAATTAAGTACCAGTGACGCACTGGGGTCAATGTAATCAACTTAATCCGTTTGTCTGTCCTTGTTTGTCCTCTCTGTGCTTAGCCCCTTGTGGGTAGTAAAGAAAGAGAATACTTTGTAACTGGTCTTTCACCCTTTAGCATTCAGATTACTCTGTCAAATGTAATGCTTATTTATTTGTGTTGTTTTGAATTAATCATGTGATATCTCATAGCTTTGAGATTTTAATGATGTGACTGCTTATTTATAGAGTGACATTGTAGAGGAGGCATGAGAAGCCAAATCTGGCTGGTTTGATCATAAAACGGTCAGAATATTTGGGCTAGATACGGTCGGCTTAAGTGCTAAAGGGATAAAAAGTACAGTCGTCAAAAACCCAACAATTAAAGAAAAAGTGAGATGTTCAAAGGATCCACAGTTCAAAGAGAAGATAGCCCTCATCAAATCCAATGACCAGCATGAGCAAGCAAGACACACACACAGACACACACAGAGTGTTCAACGCAATGAATTATTATAACTCACACCCTAATAGCTCTGGCAAGGTTTCCACTTTCGAACCTTGATTCAAACTGTAATTCTGCTGCAGCTAAATAGGTTACGTTCTGATAGTTGTTGGTGAAATCGGAAGTTTCTGGATCGCAAGGCAGGGCCTTTATTAAATACAAATTACAAACAAAAGTCAATTTTTTAAACTTACAACTTTATATTAGGACAAAGGTTATTTTAAAACTCTTTTTGTGTAATTTCCCAGGATTGATTACATGAGGGATATAACTCTCATCACCCATATCAGATTTATTGTAATGTTCTTTGAGATAGTGGAGATCCAATGAGGCAGGTGCTTCAAAAACAATTTGAACCCAGCTATAATAAACATCATCATCATCCTTTAATGTCCATTTTCCATGTTGGTATGGGTTGGACACTCTGACCAGCGCTGGCAAGCCGGTGAGCTGCACCAGGTTCCAGTCAGATTTGGCTTGGATGTCCTTTCTAAAACTAACCACTTTACAGAATGGACTGGGTGCTTTTTATGTGGCACCAGCACACTGGGTTGATGTAATCGACTTAATTCCTTTGTCTGTCTTTGTTTGTCCCCTTGTGGGCAATAAAGAAATAAGAAAATAACAGATGAGAAGAGGCAGAGATCAGATGTTGAAGATGCACAGAACGACTTGCACTTCCTAGTCCCTGACCAACCCTCCCTGCAATAAATGACCCTGGCTTTTCTATACTGTTCTGGGCCTAAATAGCCATTTCAGACACTGGCAACCTTTGCAGCCATCAAGCTGAAGAGGCTCAACCACTGGTTACAGATTGGCTACTCACATATATGTTAACGCTGCTGACAATGGGTGGAATACACAGTGCTTTCAGAAATCAGCTTTGCTAAAGTAAGTGGATCTTCTCAAGCACCTCACACTAGACATCTCAGTCCATTGTCGTCTACTCAGTGAGGCACAACATCTTGAGATCAGCCCTCATTACTTCATCCCATGTCTTCCTGGGTCTCCCTATTCCACAGGCGCCATCCACTTTAAGCGTTTGGCATTTGGGAGGTAGGCAACAACTGCAAAGAATGGTTAGAGCTGAAGAGTAGATGTAGGAAGTGATGTGTGTGTGTGTGTGTGTGTGCCATTGTCTGGACATCATGTGAAGGTACTAAATGAGCATCATCATCACACTAGCAAGGTTGTGCATTTCCAGTTTTCTGCAAAAAGCCTGCCTAAATACGGGATAATATTGCCTCACTTGAAAACAGGAAGGGTATCCAGTTGTAGAAAATCTGCCTCAATAAATTCCATCTGACTCATGATGATGGTGATGAAACATCTAGTTCCACTGAGAATAAATATATCAGTTTATAAGCCTAAGGTGAAGGACTGTCGTGGGTTCATCAAGCACAACATCACAATTTCAACATGAATAAAGCACTGTGATCAACATACTGCAATGTGGCAGAATAACAATATTACAATGAATCTAATTACCGTATTTTAATGTGTATATGGAACCCTCATGTATAAGGAATCTCCTAATTTGGATATTTGAGGTTTGAAGAATTAAGTAATTTATTAAGATGGCCCCGTGCCGGTGACACGTAAAAGCACCATCCGTTCGTGGCTGTTTGCCAGCTCTGTCTGGCACCTGTGCGGGTGGCACGTAAAAAGCACCCACTACACTCACGGAGTGGTTGGCGTTAGGAAGGGCATCCAGCCGTAGAAACACTGCCAGATCTGACTGGGCCTGACGAAGCCTTCCAGCTTCACAGACACCAGTTGAACCGTCCAACCCATGCTAGCATGGAGAACGGACGCTAAATGATGAATACTATCCATGTATAAGAAACTCCCATATTTTTTAAACCTAATTTTTGACAAAAAAGGGTTCCTTATACATGTTAAAATACAGTATATCACATATATCAAATTTAGGCAGTGAGCTGACAGAATTGTTAGCACATCAGTTGAAATGCTAAGCAGTATTTCATCTATCCTTATGTTCTGAGTTCAAATTCTGCTGAGGTTGACTTTTCCTTCCATCCTCTTGGGTTGATAAAATAAGCACTAGTTGAGCACTGGGGTTGATGTAATCAACTTAACTACTTCTGAGTATGGGTATAAAAACTGCCCCCTTCTGCCAAGCCATGTCAAGCCAGTGTGACAGTGTAGGCTCACCAAGCCAGTATAATCTCAAGCTCAAATTCTCAGCCTCTACATCAAACCATAGTTGGTGGAGAGGACATGATGAGGCCTTTGTCCAGCAGCAGACTGAACTTCGGCAATCCAATCCAATATTAAATTTTAACAAGGCTGTTTCATAGTTTTACATTTACCATGTTTAATAGTTGAGAGCGACATCTATAGTTACCCGATTTTTGGTAGGGTAGCTGAGTGAAAATTCTATAAATGAGTTGAACATTTTAGTGAAATACATGTCTAGTAATATTGATATTTTTAGAAACTCACGTCAGCATTCAGCATTCTTTTATTTTCAAAAACAACTTTATTGGCTTTGAAATTACTTCTAACCCTTGGCATATCTTCTAACCCAGCTGCAAAAAAAAACAAAAAAACAAAAAAACAAAAAAAAAGTGATATATTATATATCAGGTCATTCCATAAGTAATGTCTGGATTAAATAAGGAAAACAATTGATCAAATCTTACATTTTAACGAAGCTTAATTGTCAATATAGTTTCCATAATTGTATCTATTACATCTTCCCATCTACTCATTAAGCTTTTTAATCCCATTAATGCAAACTCTTTTGGTTTCCAAAAGAAGAACTCTGAAAGAGTCAGTTTCAACTTCCTCAGTTGTTTTGAGAGTGACTTCTTTGCAATCCCACCAAACAGAGAAGAACTTTTTTCACATGGAGTTCCCTTTTCAATTGTGGCTAGGCCTTTTACCCTTCGTGAAGCCAATGTCTAAAACACATAACATGTGACTGAGACCTTTGGCAATATGCCATGCTTGAGAAGACTGGTCAAGCCAAGTGAAAGCATAATTGTGGCTGATGTCAGTGTCACATAACTGGCACCTGTGTCTGTGGTATGTAGAAAGTACTTATTACACTCTTGGAGTGGTTGACATTAGGAAGGGCATCCAGTTGTAGAAACCATGGCAAATCAGATTGGAACCTGGTGCAGTTCTCCAGCTTACCAGTTTTCAGTCAAACCATCCAACCCATGCCAACACAGAAAGCAGATGCTAAATGATGATGATGATGTTGAATTGCTCAGTTAATTGGTTAAATGGTTGACTAATTGAATAATAATAATAAAAGAAGTGAAACAGAACCGGTGCATGTGTTTATTATTGGCAGAACAACCCTCTCAAGATATAACAAAATATGTTTCAACACACAAATTCACATTAAGAATCTTGCAAACCAAACATAGAAACAAAATAGGTTTCAATATTCTACATAAAATGTGTATTGTTCTTGTCAGCTGACTTTGTGGAAAAAAATTTGGCTTATATTGTGACAAACATACTATCAAAATTAGGTCTGTAGTTGAAATAAATATGTGATGTTGAAGATATATGATTAATAATAGTATTAAATGGTATTATCATCAACATACTGACTGAAGATACTGGACTAGCTAAAAAATTTGCACTGACTTGTCTTTGGATAAAGTTTACTCTTTTACTTGTTTCAGTCATTTGACTGTGGCCATGCTGGAGCACCACCTTTAGCCGAGAAAATCAACACCAAGACGTATTCTTTGTAAGTCTAGTACTTATTCTATTGGTCTCTTTTTGCCGAACCGCTAAGTTAGAGGGACATAAACACATCAGCATTGGTTGTCAAGTGATGTTGGGGGGACAAACACAGACACACACACACACATATATATACATATATACGATGGGCTTCTTTCAGTTTCCGTCTACCAAATCCACTCACAAGGCTTTGGTCAGCCCAAGGCTTTAGTAGAAGACACTTGCCCAAGGTTCCACGCAGTGGGACTGAACCTGGAACCATGTGGTTGGTAAGCAAGCTACTTACCACACGTAAAAATTGTAAATAATAAAATGTGAAAATCAGATTGTTGTGGAATTCTTCTATACACAATCATACAAACTCACATATATATATACATATAGTTGCTAGTCTTCTTTCAGTATCTGTGTACCAAATCTACTCACAAGATTTTGGCTGGTCTGAGGCTATAGAAGACACTTGTCCATGGTCAGACTGAACTCAGACCCATGTGGTTGGGAAGCAGAACTTCTTACCACACAGCCACACTTGTGCTTCAATATTACTAAATTCTTCGTTAATTTCAAGATTAGCTGAAAGAAAGGCAGTGTATTTCAATAGAAATATGTTAACAAAAGGGTTACCAAGGAAATTTGGAAGAAGGCTTTAATTTAGCTCACTTTAAAATAAGGAATGCATCTCATGGAAACAAGAGCAGTTGCAAGTGGGTTAGTACCAAAAGCATTAAAAATCCATGTAGCTTCTAGAGATATTCACCACAGTTACATAAATAAATCTAAACATAAACAAACACACACACTGGAATACAAATAGCAACAATGCCTAAGGATAATACAGTTCTATATTTAAGAGATGAGGAATTATGCACATTATTTACAATTGATGGATATTTGTCCTTATCTTGTTTGTTGTTAACACAACATTTCAGCTGATATACTCTCCAGCCTTCATCAGGTGTCTTGGGGAAATTTCAAACCTGGGTTCTTGTTCCTAAGGTAGTTTTCGATGTTGTTGTTGTTGTTCTTGTTGTTATTGTTATTATTATTATTATTATTATTATTATTATTATTATCATTCAGGTCACTGCCTGGAATCGAACTCGGAATCTTGGGAGGGTTAGTAGCCTGCGCTCTTAACCACTACGCCATATGCCCACGGGCATGATGAGGACAAATATCCGTCAAATGTAAATAATGTAAATAATGCCTAAGGTGTAAGAAATAAGGGTTCTAAATTAGAACTGATTTTGTCCTTACTTTGTTGATAGAAAGGTTCAGGATTGACTGGTACAATACATAAATGTCGGATATGACTAGTTTTGACTTCAAGTCCACGTGGCCTGAAGAAAATAGATATGAACATATTGTGAGGAATTATTTGAAACAGAAAAAAAAAAAAGACTTTTACGGATTCCATGGACAGCGAGGCTCACCAATGGAGAAGTTCTTAAGCAGATCAGGCCGAAAATGTCGCTAGAAGTTAGGATCACCAAGCATAGATTGGCATATTTCGGTCATATTATGCGGAGAAAATCCCTGGAGAAGGACATCATGCTCGGAATGGTCAGTGGCAAGAGAGGAAGAGGCAGAACCAAGAACCCGCTGGCTTGACACCATCAAGAGTGATACCAGAATGGACATAGCCAGTCTGAAAGAAGCGGCCCAGGATAGAACTGACTGGAGGACACTGATCCAACGAGTGACTGAGAGTCGACTTCAACTGAGCGGATAGATAGATAGATTTGAAACAAGTGGAAAAATACAATATAAAAGAATTGGAGAATATCTCATCTATTTAACAATATTCCCTTATGGTGATATCGTTTCCTCAAATTCTGTATACATATATATTTGTCTTTTTCATTTTATTTTACTTGTTTCAGTCATTTGACTGTGACCTTGCTGGGGCACCCCCTTTAGTCGAACAATTCGATCCCAGGACTTATTCTATTGGTTTCTTTTGCCGAACCGCTAAGTTACAGGGACCTAAACGCGCCAACATCGGTTGTCAAGCAATAGTGGAGCGGACAAACACAGACACACAAACATTTACACACACACACACATATATATATATATATATATATATATATATATATATATATATATATATATATATAATATATATATATATATATACATACATATATATACATATACATACATATACGACAGACTACTTTCAGTTTCCGTCTACCAAATCCACTCACAAGGTTTTGGTTGGCCCGAGGCTATAGTAGAAGACACTTGCCCAAGGTGCCATGCAGTGAGACTGAACCCAGAATCATGTGGCTAGTAAGCAAGCTACTTACCACACAGCCACACATACACACACATATATATATATATATATATATCATCATCATTATCATCATGTGTGTCTGTGTGTGTGTACATGAAACTATGATTATAAAGGGAAATTCTTAATCACAGTGCCATAAATCTTTCTGGCACTCTGTCAGTTAGGTGACCAGGGTCCCAGTTGATCTGATCAACAGAACAGCCTGCCTGTGAAATTAACATGCGGTTGGTTGAGTGCTCCACAGACATGCATACCCATAATGTAGTTCTTGGGGAGATTCAGTTTGGAACAGAACGTGACAAGGCTGGCTTTTTGAAATACATGCACAACTTATTTTTGCCAGCTGAGTAAACTGGAACAACATGAAATAAAGTGTCTTGCTTAAGGACACAGCAAGCCACCAAGAATTGAACACCCGACCTTACAATCATGAGCAGAATACCCTAACCCCTAAGCCATGAGCCCTAACTCCATTTACACACACACAGAGAAGTGAATGTGAGTGTATAGGTGCATTTTAAAAACTCTTCCTTGGATCCCAGGAGTCATAAGGTCAGCTACCCAGCTTCTGCAACCTATTAGTGACTGAGACTACAAAACTGCCCTGAAAGGGACATCATTCTGTTGCAGAGTCCAAGGCCAGCAATACTGATGGGAGAGGACAAATGAATTACATTGACCCTAGTACCTGACTGGTATTTTGTTTCGATTTCAAGTTCATGTGACCTCAATAAAATAGTCGAAGACATATTGTTAGGAATTATTTGAAGTCATCATCATCATCATCATTGTTTAACGTCCATTCTCCATGCTAGCATGGGTTGGATGGTTCGATCTGGCAGTGTTTCTACAGCTGGATACCCTTCCTAACACCAACCACTCCGAGAGTGTAGTGGGTGCTTTTTACATGCCACCGGCACAGTGGCCAGAGGAGGCTGGCAACAGCCACAATCAATTGGTGCATTTTACATGCCACCAGCACTGATGCCAGTCAATGCGGTGCTGGCATCAGCCACATTTGGATGGTGCTTTTTACGTGTCACCAGCATGGGTATCACAACTACAATTTCCATTTGATTTTTATTTTGATGTTGATATACTTGACTCAATAGGTCTCCTCAAGCATAGCAGGTCGCCCTACGATCCAAGGTAAGCACAGCAGGCCATCCTGCGAGCTATGAACTCACTTCATTTGTCGGGTCTTTACAGTCACAGCATATCTCCAGAGGTCTCGGTCTTTCGTCATTCCCTCTGTGAGGCCCACACCTATACATGATGGTAATCCCTTGTAGTCTGAGAAAGCTGGCTCTACAGTGATCAAACATGTGTACTGTACATTATCTCTTCACTCTATCAAATTGACAGTCTGGACAGGTGTATGGTGTACTACATGTCAGGTGTCAAAGTGATTGCAGAATAATATGAGATGAACTGTTTTGCTCAAGAAGACAACACACCACCCAGTTACAAATGCCACACACTGTAACCACTAGGCCATGTTGCTTACACACACACACATACGTATGTGTATGGAGCCCCTCAGTGGGTATTTAAAGAAACATTAGCATGCTGGGCAAAATGCTTAGTGGTATTTCGTCTGTTTTTATGTTCTGAATTCAAATTCCACTGAGGTTGACTTTGCCTTTCATTCTTTCAGGGTTGATAAATTAAGTACCAGTTGCGTACTGGGGTCGATCTAATTGACTGGCCTGGCCCCCTCACCCAAAATTTCGGGCCTTGTGCCTAGAGTAGAAAAGAATGTTGTAAAATTGTAAAAAATAAAAATAATAAAACTTGAAAATCAGACTTAGTTGGAATTTCATTAATTAATTAATTAATATATTTTTCTATACACAATAATACGAACTTGGATATCCATCCATCCATATATCCATACACACATATGGCTGTTCAGTTCTAGTAAATTTCACTCACAAGTTGTTAGTCAACCTGAGGCTGCAGTAAAAGATACTTGCCCAAGGTATCACACGGTAGGACTGAACCTGAAACCATGTAGCTGGGAAGCAAACTTCTTTACCACACAGCCATGACTGGGCCTATGACAAGTATCATAAATCAGTTAACAGTAGTGTTAATATTTGAACTCACAACCAACTAATCATTGGTCAAACCTCTGAATTCACCATTTGTTGGGGGGCAATAACGAGCAATATGAATATAACAATACATGCACACGCACCCTCTCCCCCCACAAACAAACAAACCAAATAGAATATATAAAAACACCACTGACCATCGAGCTTCACTCTGAGCACCTAATAACTGTGACATAAAATGTAAACCACGAGGTTCCTGAAGTTTGAGAATCTGTCGAGCAAAGAAAAACATTGTTGAAAGATTTTTTCTATCATTTTCTACTTAGGAACACAAATACATTCTTATAAATGAGAAAAACATATATAATCACTTTTACATAGTATTTTCATCAATCAGAAATTTAAAAGCCTTTGTAACAAATAAACAAAAAAAACAAACAAGAAAATTGCAGCAAAGCTACATGCTAGTGGTGTCAAACATGGCATGCAGACCATCATATAATTTGTTTTATTCTCATCTTCCATAATTGTATTAGTATGGCGCTCAGGAATATAAATAAAACAAGTCTTTTACGTTTCAAGCTTACGCTCTTCAACAGAAAGATACACAGAAAAGAAACACAGAAACAAACAAGGAGAGAAAAAAAATGCGTGCAGAGGCTAGCGAATCAACATGGCGATCTGATTTTGGCCAGAAGTCAAAGATCAAATGTGAGATGCAAGAGCGAAATTAGGGGAGATAATAGGGTTAAATGATCTCGCCCCAACATAAGAGTGTGAGTGTGTGTGTATGAGAGAGTATGTAGTGCGTATGAGAGGTCTGGATGTGTGTATGTATATATGATGTGATGTGTAAAGTCGTATGGTGTAGTGTAGAGAGAGGAGAAGAGGGGGAGGTAAGGGGGAGGGAGAGGAGAGATGAGGGGAAGAGAGGGGAGGGGGAGATGAGACGAGGGGGAGGGGGAGAAGGAAAGAGGAGAAGAGGAGGGGGAAGGGGGAAAAGGGGAGAAGGAAGGAGAGGAGAAGAGGAGGGGAGAGGAGGAGGGAGGATAGAGGGAGAGAGAGAAGGGGAGTATAATTTGATGATTTTTTAAAAATATATATATATATATATATATATATATATATATATATATATATATATATATATATAGCCAACATAGCATTTGAGAAGGTTTTCCAAAAATAGTTGTGGAAGAGGGAAACCCAGGCAGGACAACATGGGATGAAGTACTGAAGGCTGATCTCAAAATGCTGAGCCTTATGAAGGAGACGACAGAGGACGGAGATATGTGGTGCACTGCTGTACTCAAGAAGACCTGACCACCACAACAGAATTGATATCCTAAAACCAATTTACCACATAAAAAGCATTGGTGTCGGGGCTGGTGCCAAATAAAATGCACTGGTGATGGTACCACATAAAAAGCACTCAGTTCACTCCATAAAGTGGTTGGTGTTAGGAAGGGCATCCAGCTGTAGAAACCAAGCCAAAACAGATTATGGAACCTTGTGCAGCCGCTGGCCTTGCCAGCTCCTGTCAAGCCATTCCAACCCTTGCCAGCAAGGAAAACAGATGTTAGCTGTAAGGCGGTGAGCTGGCAGAAACGTTAGCACACTGGGCGAAATGCTTAGCAGTATTTCATCTGCCGCCACATTCCGAGTTCAAATCCTGCCAAGGTCTACGTTGCCTTTCATCCTTTCGGCGGTCGACAAAAAAAGTACCAGTTACGCACTGGGGTCGATGTAATCGACTTAATCCCTTTGTCTGTCCTTGTTTGTCCCTTCTATGTTTAGCCCCCTTGTGGGTAGTAAAGAAATAGGTATTTCGTCTGTCGCTACGTTCTGAGTTCAAATTCCGCCAAGGTCTACGTTGCCTTTCATCCTTTCGTGGGTCGAGAAATTAAGTACCAGTTACGCACTGGGGTCGATGTAATCGACTTAATCCCTTTGTCTGTCCTTGTTTGTCCCCTCTATGTTTAGCCCCTTGTAGGCAATAAAGAAATAAGATGTTAGATGTTGATGATGATGATGATGATGATGAGGATGAAATGACATATTCTTAGATATGTAATGCTGTAGAATTATTTAAACCTGACCATTTTCCCTTCTGCTTGTGTTGAAATGAGTTGTGTTGTTCCTTGTATTCCATTTCTGAACTTGTCTGTAAATAAAATAAAGGAAATCAGTTGAGTTGAAGGTTACTGTCTATAGTCTATAGACAGCGTTCATAAGCCAGAAGAAAAGATGTAATGTACAGCTTGACATGATACATGTATGGGGATTTTTGGAAGGAGAGACAGCAGACTTCAGAGTGAAAACATGCAATGTTTGGCGCTGAGTTTTACTGTTTCCATACCAACCAGTCTGAGAGTGGAAGCATGCGGCTTAGTGGTAAAGCTGTTGGACTCATGAGTGTAAGATTGTTGTTTTGATTCCTGGATCAGGTGACATGTTGTGTTCTTGAGCAAAACACTTCATTTCAAGTTGCTGCAGTCTGCTCAGCCAGCAAAAGAGAGTAAACCTGTGATGGACCAGCATCCTATCCAGGTGGAGAATTTATACGTCATGGAAACTGGGAAACCGGTGCTTATGAGTCAGTATGACTTAGGAAAGTAACTTTACCTTAACCAGTCTGAGATCACCCTTGGTTCTATGATACAAACTTTTTGTTGTTAAATGGTCTAAAATTTAATATTCCATCAAAATTTAATATTAATATTAATTTATGTTTCAAAGGTGGTGAGCTGGCAGAATTGTTAGCATGCCGGGTGAAATGCTTCACAGTATTTCGTCTGCCACTATGTTCTGAGTTCAAATTCCGCTGAGGTCGACTTTGCCTTTCATCATTTCGGGGTCAATAAATTAAGTACCAGTTATGCACTGGGGTTGATATAATAGACTTAATCCATTTGTCCTCCTTGTGGACAATAAAGAAATAGGTATTTCGTCTGCCAATATATTCTGAGTTCAAATTCTGCTTAGGTCGACTTTGCTTTTCATCCTTTCGGGGTCGATAAATTAAGTACCAGTTGCATACTGGGGTCAATCTGATTGACTGGACCCATCCGCCGAAATTTCAGGCTTTGTGCTAATAACAGAAAGGAATATTAATTTATGTTTCAAACTTTACATTAATAACGGTTTCAAATTTTGGCACAGGGATAGCAATTTTGAGGGAGGAAGTTAATCAATTTCATCAACCCCAGTATTTAACTGGTACGTATTTTATCAACCTCGAAAGGATGAAAGGCAAAGTCAATCTTGGCAAAATTTGAACTCAGAATGTAAAGACAGATGCCATGTTGCTAAGCATTTTTCTCAGCGTGCTAACAATTCTACCAGCTTGCTGCCTTAAACTTTACATTAACAATAATTTCAAATTTTGGCACAAAGCCATTTATTTCAGAGGAGGGGGGGTTAAGTCAATTGCATCAACACCAGCACTCAACCGGTACTTATTTTATTGACCCCGAAAGGATGAAAGGAAAAGTCAACCTCATCAGGATTTGAACTCAGAATGTAAAGATGGATGAAATACCACCAAGCATCTTGCTTGGTGTGCTTAACTCATTAGCATCTAAACTAGTCATATCTGGCTAAAATATTCTATCAAATATATGTTCAAACTGGTCATATCCAGTCTCTTACACTTGTCATGGAGGCGTATGGCTTAGTGGTCATCATGATGATAAGAACGTGGTTTTGATTCCTGGACTGAGCAACGTGTTGTGTTCTTGAGCAAAACACTTCACTTCACATTGCTCAAGTCCACTTAGCTGGCAAAAATGAGTAACCCTGTGATAGATCGGCATCCCATCCAGGTCGGGAATTTACATGCCATGGAAACCAGCCCTAATGAGTCGGCATGTCTCGAGAAGGTAACTTTACCTCACACCTGTCTAACAATGTCATGCTAAATATAAACCACTGCATCATTGAAATCTCAAAGCCACAGAATAATGCATGATCAATTCAAAACAATGAATAAATAAGTGTAGGAGTGGCTGTGTGGTAAGTAGCTTGCTTATGAACCACATGGTTCCAGGTTCAGTCCCACTGCGTGGCACCTTGGGCAAGTGTCTTCTACTATAGCCTCGTATGTATGTATGTGTGTGAGTATATGTTTGTGTGTCTGTGTTTGTCCCCCCAACATCACTTGTCAACCGATGCTGGTGTGTTTACGTTCCCGTAACTTAGCGGTTCGGCAAAAGAGACCAATAGAATAAGTACCAGGCTTACAAAGAATAAGTCCTGTGGTCGATTTGCTCGACTAAAGGCGGTGCCCCAGCATGGCCACAGTCAAATGACTGAAACAAGTAAAAGAGTAAAAGAGAGTAAGCATTACAACTGACAGAATAACCTGAGTACTGAAGGGTTAATGTATTTACAGTGATGCAATTTTGTGTCTTACCCTTTACTTTTTAGACATGCAACACCTAAAATAAACGTTTTTCCAAAGGCTTTGGAGACTAGGGGCAGGGAAGAAGTAAGTCATGCTCAGACCAGAAGCCTGGCTATGAATGCTTGCTACAGAGTGAACTCTGCCTAACCCTTTAGCATTCAGATTATTCTGTTAAATCTAATGCTTATTTATTCATATTGTCTTGAATTAAACCTGCATCATCATGTGGCTTTGAGATTTCAATGATGCAATTGTTTATTTTCAGAATAACATTGTAGGGTAGTGGGTGAGAGGCTGGATATAGCCACTTTGAACATAAAACAAGTAAAATATTAGGGCTGGATGATGGGTAAAGACCCCTTCAGTCATGAATGACCATAGGATTGTACCACATGGACACTTTTACATGTCACCACATGGGTGCTGTTACATAACACCACACAGGTGCTTTCATGTAGCACCACCATGAGTGCTTTACATCACCAGAAGAATTGGTCTTAACACTTCTGGTGGTGTACCAGTAATCTGAATTATAAAAAGTTAATGCCATAATCACAAGTGATTCATGCAAACAAGAAGACTCATTCATCATCATCATCATTATTTAACGTCTGCTTTCCATGCTAGCATGGGTTGGACGATTTTGACTGAGGGCTGGTGAACCAGATGGCTGCACCAGGCTCCAATCTTGATTTGGCAGAGTTTCTACAGCTGGATGCCCTTCCTAACGCCAACCACTCCGAGAGTGTAGTGGGTGCTTTTTATGTGCCACTGGCATGGGGGCCAGTCAGGGGGTACTGGCAACGGGCTCACTCAAATCTTTTTATACATGCCACCAGCACAGGTGCCAGTAAGGCGACGTTGGTAACGATCACGCTCGAATGGTGCCCTTTTACGTGCCACTGGCACGGAAGCCAGTTGGCTGCTCTGGCAATAATCACGCTCGGATGGTGCTCTTGGCACCCTACTAGCATTCGTTAATAGTATATGTTAATTACTTACTGAAAAGTGTAGATGCATTGGAAGCATTATTGAAACTGTTATCATCATTTAATTGTAAAGATTCTACCCGTCTAGCTTCAACACTCTCTCTGTTTTCTTCCATTTCTTCTTCTTCCTCATCTTCCTCCTCATCTTGTTTCTTATATTGTTTATTCTTTTTTTGAACATTATTACAATCTTCTGCAAAAATAATCAAAATTATTTGATTTGACAATTACAAGAAAAATAAATACAAACAAGCTATTAAATCACTGAACTTATAAAGAAAGAAATATATATACGTGTGTGTGTGTGTGTGTATACCCACATACACATATACATATGACAGGCTTCTTTCAGTTTCCATTTACCAAATTCACTCACAAGCACACAAGACTTTGGTCTGGTCAGCTCAGAGGTATAGTAGAAGTCCCTTGCACAAGGTGCCATGCTGTGGTACTGAACCTGGAACCATGTGGTTGGGAAGCAAGCTTCTTATCACACAGCCACACCTGTGACTATATATATATATATATATGCACACACACATACATGCATATATAATTTGCGTGTGTGTGTGTGTATAAAGAGCATTATCATTTAACATCCATGTTCCATGCTGGCATGGGTTGGACAGTTTGACAGAATTCAATAGGTCCAAGGACTGTTTTGTGTTCCAATGCCTACTTTGGAAATGGTTTACACAGCTGCAGGCCCTTCCTGATGCCAAGTACTTCCTATTAAACATCAAACATCCCATGATGTTTGTTGTTACTTGGAAACAGATAAGGGTGGGCATCAGAAAGGCATCCGGTTTTAGCAAACTTTATCCCGATGTATTCTGGTCTGATTGATGCATGCATGGAAAAACGGTTTTGATCTGCAAATGCAGTGTACAAAAAAGAAGACAGTGCTGGTTTGATCATGTGATGTGGATGGATGCTGACAGCTCCATAAAGATGTTCCCATCTCTCAAAGTGGATGGAACATGTGGAAGAGGATGATCCAAAAAGACATGGAATGAAGTGCTGAAGGACAACCTCTGGATGAGATGACAAAAGACTGAGATATCTGGCACCTTACTGTGCTCAAGAAGACCCATTCTCCACAGCAGAAGTGTTAAGGCCACTCTCCTCTAGTGAAGAGAATAGGCTAGCATGAGCCATGTGCTTGTGCCACCTAAAAAGCACCCATGATGGTGTCACATATAAACACTCATGCAGTGCCATGTTAAAAGTGTCTAGTGCACACTGTAAAGTAGTTGGCATTAGGAAGGGCATCCAGTCATAGAAACCAAGCCAAATCAGACTACAACTTGGTGCAGCTCGCCTGTTGGACAGCTCCGGTCAAAACCATCCAACCCATGCCAGCACAGAAAACAGATGTTAAAGGATAATGGTGATGATGATGAAGAGCAACCATACCTGCAAGAGACATATCAGCCCATGAAACATACATAGTTTAACCAAGCATATTTTTTAAAATACATACCTTTTATCTTTTTATCTTTTACTTGTCTCAGTCATTGGATGGCAGTCATGCTGGGGCAATGCCGTTAAAAATTGCTTTTTTAGTCGAATGACTCAATCCCAGTAATTTTTTTATTAAAAGCCTGGTAGTTATTCTATCGGTGTCAATTGCCAAATTGCTAAATTACAGGGACATAAACATACGAATACTGGTTGTCAAGGGGTGGTGGGGGACAAACACAGACATAAAGACACACAAACATATATACACATATACATTTAAATACACACACATACATACATACACATATACATTTAAATACACACACACACACACATACACATATACATTTAAATACACACACACATATATATATATGTCTTGTTAAATCTTCCATAAAACCTTAGTTATAATTTATGTTCCTAACACCAGCATAATGATAACAAAGTTATTTTACTAAATTCTTTGTTGTATTTAAAATTAATTGAAAGAAACACAGAGCATCTCAAAATAAATACGGTAAAAAAAGGGTTAACTATATATACGTTATCATTATGCTGGTGTTAGGAATATAAATTATGACTAAGGTTTCATGGAAGATTTAACAAGAGGCAGTTTCAGCCTGGTTGATATTGAAAGGGCTAAATATACATATATATATATATATATATATATATATATATATATATATATATATATATATATGTATATATATATATATACACTTTCCATCTATCAGATCCGCTCACAAGGCTTTGCTTGGCCCAAGGCTATAGCAGAAGACACTTGCCCAAAGTGCCATATAGTAGGACTGAACCGGGAACCATGTGGTTGCGAAGTAACCTCCTCCTTACCGAGGAAGTAAAATATATACATAGTCAAATGAATATCCAGATGCAAGACTTTTAATGTGATATGGCCATATTTAGATACATGGAAGCGTAATATGTCTTTGAGCTGATCTACAGATGTAGAAGAAGAATAAGACAAAATGGAACAGACCTTTGTAGTAGCCATAGTACTGCAAATGTTTTCTCATGAAGCTGTCATATGGATTGTCCTAAAAAAACAGAAAGTGTATAATTTTCAACATCGTTAATTTAAACTAGTCTCATATTTCAAGAGCAGAGATCAATTAAAAATGCATACATGTGTGTGTGTGGAAGCATGCAGCTTAGTAGTTGAGCCTGTCTGTTTAAGTCACCCATAGGACATGGTTCTGTTGCTGAAAGTTGTTTCATTGGGGAAAAAATGTGTAAGTCTTATCAAAGGTTGAGATAAATATCCCCTTTTTAAATGATGTTCGTTCCAAAGGAAGTCATCTGGAAAGCAGAGATACTGTATTTCAACCCTTTGGCATTTAAACCAGCCATATCCAGCCCAAATATTCTACCTGCTTTATGTTCAAACTGGCTAGATCTGACTTCTCACATCCATCCTACAATGTCATTCTGAAAAACAGACAATCACATCATCGAAAACTCAAAGCTATCAGATAATGCACAATTAATTCTAAACAATGTGAATAAATACGTATTACATTTGACAGAATAGTCTAAATGCTAAAGGGTTAAGACATACAGGTTGAATTTTCCAGACCCAAATTTTCAAACACCCACCAAAGGTCAGAAGGTTTGCAATATTTATGGGATGACCCAATACATGCCTTCGAAACACGCTAAGTCTACTAGCGACAGCTGATGAAGGGGATTTTTCCATGTGTAGCATGTCCTGTACCTTGTTTTTCTGTTGTAAATAATGTTTTTCCTGTTTTCGTTCTCGTCCTGTTCCACGTCTCTGTCCTTCTGTTGTAAAAAAATGACTTTTCCGTTTTCGTTTCTGTTGAGTTCTACATCTTTTTGTGGTGTCCTGTACGTATATATATTTATATATGCATGTATATATACATGTAGATGTAGGTACGTACATATATGTTTGTATGTATGCATATATTTTATTTATTACAGTATTGTCTGACAGCGCTTCGCGTCGGGTTCGTTCGATTCTTCGCTTCGTTCTGTTTCTTATCCTCCCAGTATTGTTTTATTATATATATATATACATATATTTTTCTCTGTTTTTACTCATTCTCGAATTTGATGGACATATAGCAGTATGTCAGCCATCTCAGGAAATCTCTAGTGAGACTTTTTATTGATGTACCTGAAGAGACCCAGGACGGGTCTAAACATGTGTTGTACCCAATAAAGTCTATAACACATTCCATTTATTTTATTCATACTGTTACCCCAACTGCCACTATGAAGTTACCACAATAAATCTATGAATAACAACAGGTAATTGAAACTGTGCTGGTTCTTTACTCATCATCTATTTAGACACTGTATAATTTCCCCATTATATATATATATATATATATATATATATATATATATATATATATATATATGTATATATATATATATATATATATTTTGAAAAATAAAAGAGGGATACAAAAAAACCACATTAATTATGGGATCATTAAATATGCATATATCTATGTGTGTGTATGTATATATATTTATACATATTGGGTCATCCCATAAATAATGCAGTCTCTTTATACTAATATTTTTCAAAATTTAGATAAAAGTTCTTTTTTGATCTAAAATATACTCTCCTTCATTTTCTACAATGCTCTTCATCTATCTGGTAGGCTTGCAAGGCTGCTTTCCCAAAATTCACTTGTCTGTGATGAAATATACACCTCCAGTACTGTCCTGACTTTGTCTACAGAATTCATATTTTTTCCATCCAAATGACTTTGAAGACTGTGGAATAAATGATAACCAGATGGAGCAATGTCCGGTGAATATGGTGGGTGAGGCATCTTGAAACCAAAGATGGTCATTTTTCTTCTAGTGCTGACTCAAGCTGCTTGCAGTAGATCTCCTTTGTTATTGTTTGGTTTGGGTTTAAAAGTTCAAAGTGGACTAAATCTTTCATATCCCACCAAACAGATAACAACACCTTATATGGGTGAAGACCTCTTTAGCCTGGGGTGCCGGTGTTTCTCCTTTCCTTACTTACTGTCTTCAGCGTTTGACATTTTTACAGAGAACCCATTTCTCGTCACCAGTCACTATTGGGTCCAAAAAAGGTTAATTCGTGAGACATGACAGCAAAGAAGAGCACACATTCACTCACTGCACATGATTAGATTTGGAAAGTTTGTGAGGAAGCCACTGACCCAATTTGCTGACTTTCCCAATGGCATGCAGGTGTCAATGAATGGTTGAATAACCAAATTCAAGCTTCTCTGCTAGTTCCTCAACAGTGATGATGGGATTTTGTTCCACCAGGATTTGCAGGACATCCTCATCAAGCTCTATAGATCTTCCAGGATGAGGCTCATCTTCTAGGCTGTAGTTTCCGGCTCAGAATTTCTGGAAGCACTGTTGACACTGGTTTATGCTTATTGTCTGATCCCCATATACTGCATTAATATTCCTCACACTTTCCATTGCATTGTTGCCTTTATTGAACTCATAAAAGCAAAATATGCTGAATATGCTCCCTTATCACTGGCATTATAACTTTGAAAAAAATAACAGTTAAAATCGAACTGCACTCTTCAAAACTTGCACTAAGAATAAGGACAAGGTAAAATTACTATCTGCTTTTATAGCAAGTTGATGCAGTTAGTTTATCCCATCCTCCTCCAACTTTTAGTTCATGCAATTGAAAAAACAGCATTATTTATGGAATGACCCAATATATATGATGGGCTTTCATATAATTTCCTTATTTCTTCACTGCCCACAAGGGGCTACATACAGAGGGGACAAACAAGGACAGACAGACAAATGGATTAAATCGATTATATCAACCCCAGTGCGTAACTGGTACTTATTTAATCGACCCCAAAACGATGAAAAGCAAAGTCGACCTCGGCGGAATTTGAACTCAGAACGTAGTGGCAGACGAAAAGCCGCTAAGCATTTCGCCCAGTGTGCTAACATTTCTGCCAGCTTGCCGCCTTATATAATTATATAATTCATATAATTTCCATCAAGAAAATTTACTCACAAGGCATTGGTCATCCTGGGGTTATACTTGCCCAAGGTCCCACACAGTGGGACTGAGCCTGAAACTTTGTGGTTGCAAGTGACCTTCTGAACTACACTCCATGCCTGCATCTATGTCACAGATCTTAGAGCATGGTGTCAACAGAAGTTGATTTTTGAGAAGCATAATCAAATCATAATCAAAGGTGTCCAGACATAAGATAAGATAAGAACAATAATCTTTTCTACTCTAGGCACAAGCACTGAAATTTTTGGGGAGGTGGGGGGCCAATCGATTACACTGACCCCAGTACACAACTGGTACTTAATTTATCAACTCCAAAAGGATGAAAGGCAAAGTCGACCTCGGTGAAATTTTAACTCAGAACATAAAGACAGACGAAATACTGCTAAGCATTTTGCCTGGCGTGCTAATGTTTCTGCCAGTTCGCCGCCTTATAAGATAAGAACAATAATAAATGAGTGAAGAACGAATATATAGGACATGAGTTTATTTGGCAAGGAAAAAAAAAAAATTACCAGCCTGAAATATAACAATATTAATGGAAACTTTATTAATCGAAAGGCAATTGTAAGTAAAAGAAGAAATTGAAGAAATGCTATTTCAAATACAGTTGCAATTGTATAATAAAGGAAAGATGCAAATGGTATTCAAATATGAGCACCAAATGTGAAATTTGAATGATAATAGATATAGAAATGTAAATGAGGAAGGGAAAGGGATAGAATAGGAGGGAAACAAAAGGAATAGGCGATAGAGAGAGGAGGAGGGGTAGAAAGAATGGGAGAGAAAGGGAAGTCAAAAATAGTAGCGGGGGGGAAGGTGGAAAGAATTAAGAGATGGTAGTAGAGAGAGAGAGAGAGAGAGAGAGTGGCAGCAAAAGAAATTACTAAAGTAAAAATAAAGTAAAGAAGAGCCGACAAGAGTGGAAGCAGAAAAGCTTTCTATGAAGAGTGGGAAAAGGTAGAGAAGCACAAGATAGTAGGAGAGAGAGAGGAAGAGAGATAGGAGAAGAACTTACCATTAAAATAAGAGAAACTGTGAAGCAAAGAAGAGAAAGAGAGAGGGAAGCAGAGAAATGGAAGAGACATTAGAATAGCATTGGAGAAAGAGAGGAAGATCAGTTAGGAAAAAAAAAGGGAGTTTAAGGAAAGAGAAAGAAAGGAAGGAAGGTAGAAGGAAGGAAATTATGAAATGTAACA
Organism: Octopus sinensis; assembly: GCF_006345805.1. Lineage (NCBI taxonomy): Eukaryota > Metazoa > Mollusca > Cephalopoda > Octopoda > Octopodidae > Octopus > Octopus sinensis. Next base: position 54,646,628 of record NC_043012.1, on the reverse strand, counting down.
GAAAGAGTGACAGTGCAATTGATTAGGAAAAAAAGTAGGTGTCAAACTCAATGACTGGCGGGGCAGTCTCATCATCAACTGCTGTAAAGGAAATAGAAATACTCTAGAACAGGCATGGGTTTCATTTTCTGAGAAGGAGCTGCATGATACATTGTTCACCATCAGGTGGGCTCCGCTACGGAAGAATTACAACAGTGTTTCGTGGTCTGCTACCACAACAGCTCCTTTATAGGATCCAGTTAGCTCAAGACATCATCAGGAGGAACCACGTCCGGTTTCGGCCCCTACTCCTCTACCGTTTTGACGTGGTGGGCCCCTCCCCCTTTCGTAGGTGTCTTCAGCTCTGGTGTTTGGTGCATGTCTTCTTCCTTTCTTCTGTTCCTTGGCCTCTTCGATATATCGTCAGTGAGTGTCAGCTGGTGACTGACTGACTTGTCAAAATTTTCCCTTTAAATACCTGCAGCTAGGCTCCAGCAGGCAGCCCCGGCAAGTTGTCACGTGGCACTGTCTCATCAGGTGGGCTCCACTACTAAAAAAATTGAAGATGATTTTTCGTTAGGCAAGCCATTCAGTATGTCCATGACTGATCTACAAAGAACCAACTATAGAATAATCAAACTGATTGATCAAGTTACGAAAGTAACACAAAGAGATACCTGGCCTTGCTCGGGATTAAAATGGCATAGTTTTTTTATTGTTTTACTTGTTTCAGTCATGTGACTGTGGCCATGCTGGAAAAAATCAACTACAAGATTTATTCTTTGTAAGCCTAGTACTTATTCTGCTGGAGTAAGTCACATCCCTTGAATTAAAGACTTTTGTTACCCGAAACATAAGGGGTTGGTTTATTGAATTTTTTTTTAATGGCTTTGCAGGGTGGCAGGGGAAATGTAAAGATGTGCACGACCACCCTTGGACGGTTTTCAATGACCATAGAAAGTGCGAGCCCTCTAACTGAAAAATCGTGGATTTGTATAAAGGACACACACACAGACATTTTGCCGTTTGTATATATATAGAGAGAGATTAGTAAGGAAGGTGAATAGTTTAGATGAGATGCAATCAGGGTCTGTCTCAGGATAAAGTACCACTCATGCTCTCATCTCAGTGAGACAACTACAGAAGAAGAATGTTAGACATCATTGCTAAGAGCTGCAGCGGAAATTCTAGCAGAGAGTAAGCCACTATGTTGAGCATTCATACACACAAAGAAAGGTTTGATGGTGTATCACACCCTGTACCCTGGGAGTAAAGAGGTATAAATGAATGGCTTAGAAAATGTATGTACAAACCACATGGTTCCGGGTGTAGTGCCACTGCATGGCACCTTGGGCAAGTGTCTTCTCCTATAGCCTCGGGCCAACTAAAGCCTTGTGATGAAGATGATGATGATATATACATATATATATATATATATCTACATACATATACACATGATGGGTTTCTTTCAGTTTCTGTCAACCAAATCCACTCACAAGGCTTTGGTCAGCCCAAGGCTATAGAAGAGGACACTTGCCCAGGTGCCATGCAGTGAGACTGAACCTGGAACCATGTGGTTGGAAAGCAAGGTTCTTACCACACAGCCATACCTGCCCCTGTAACTATGGATATGTAATAAAGCTGGTGGGTGGTAGGAGAAAAGAGAGGCGTTAAGTGATCCCAAGTAGAAAACCAAGGAGGATATGGAAGGGGTGGGGGCATAGGCGACGAGTGGTGAGACACACTGTGCAGAAGGAGCATGGGAAATTTGATGATAATGATAACAATGATTGTGGTGGTGGTGGTGGTGGTGGTGGTGACTGCAGTAGTGATGATGATGATGGTGATGATATTGTTGATGAGGGTTTATACTGAAGACGAGAATGATGTTCATGGTGGTGGTGGTGGTGGCAGCGGCAATGATAATGATCTAACTTTTGATAATGTTCATAAGAATACTCACTGAATGTATAATGGATACATTTGCCATATCCATTGACATCTCGAATTCAGTGCTTGATGGGGCTGATTGAAAAAAAGAAGGAAGAAAATTTAAGTATATATAAATAGAAACATTTTTATTTCTAAATCTCTCAAAGACAGATATTCATTAGCAGTTACTCTTTACTCTTTTACTTGTTTCAGTCATTTGACTGCGGCCATGCTGGAGCACCGCCTTTAATCGAGCAACTCGACCCCGGGACTTATTCTTTTGTAAGCCCAGTACTTATTCTATCGGTCTCTTTTTGCTGAACCGCTAAGTAACAGGGACGTAAACACACCAGCATCAGTTGTCAAGCAATGCTAGGGGGACAAACGCACACATGCATATATATATACATATATACGATGGGCTTCTTTCAGTTTCTGTCTACCAAATCCACTCACAAGGCTTTGGTCGGCCCGAGGCTATAGTAGAAAACACTTGCCCAAGGTGCCACACAATGGGACCTTGGGCAAGTTCTTTAAAGTAAAGACTATTTGCCAGCATAATGTGGCAGTCCTGGAAAGGACGGTTGTTACTGTTGATTAGCCTCAGGAAACATCATTTCCAGCTGGTTATACGACACAATAACTGTGCCCTTATGTTTTTGGAAAGGGAGTCCAGCACCTCCATCCAGTACAAAGAAGCCGGTCCACAGATGTTGCTTTGTGCTGGATGGGGGTGTTTTTGAAAATATAAGAACACAGATATTGTGTCGTATAGCCAACTGGAAACGATGTTTCCTAGGGCTAAACAACAGTAACAATCGTCCCTTTCAGGGAAGCCATATTCCATTGGCAAATAACCTTTACTTATATGTGTGTATGTGTATGTATATGTATGTATGTATATGTGTGTATATATATATATATATATATATATATATATATATATATATGGCCTGCTTGCTTAGCCAGTGAGGTGGCGTCATTTGAAGGCAAAAACAATGTGAAGCGCATTGTGACTAGCGATGTGTAGCAACATCTGATAGCCTGGTCAGTCATGTGATATATAGGGCATCCAGCCATAGAAACACTGCCAGATCTGACTGGGCCTGATGCAGCCTTCCGGCTTCACAGACCCCAGTTGAACCGTCCAACCCATGCTAGCATGGAAAACGGACGCTAAATGATGATGATGATGATGATGATATATGTATATAATAATAATGATGAAATTATTGTATACAGTGCTCAGATGCACCACAAAAAGTGCATATAAAGCATATGCAGTAATGTACAAATGTCTGGGAAGTGAACAGTGCATGAGTCAGATACATGCTTGCGTGTGTATGGAGGGAAGAAAATCAGGTGTAGTGTTGGCGAATCTCAGGAAGCATGGAAGTTTTGAAGGATGCAGTGCTCTGACAACTAACAACTGATGCTAGCAGTTTGTTCCATACTTCAGCAACTCTTAGCATGAAAAAATGTTTCTGAAAGTCATGGGAGCTGTGCTGTTTTCTGACTTTTTTAAACATGTCCACGGGTGTTAGACAGGTGGAGTTTGAAAAGGTGCTCAGAGTTATTGTTAGTAAGATAGATGGTTAATAAATTTTATGGGTGTCTGCCAAGTCAGCTACCAGACGTCGGAGTTTCAATGAATCCATACCAAGGGAAGTAAGGCATTCAGAATATGGCAAATGCCTGATGGAGGGGATTCTCTTGGTTGCATGTTGCTGAACGGTTTCTATATATGTATAGACATAATTTAAAGAATCAATACAAAATGTATTCTATCCAGTGAGGAGTAAATAGTAATTTAAATACGGAACTGAAAAAGTTACTAATCTTTTCATGGTTCTATGACACTTGAACAGGCATATTTATAAAATACTCCATGTACCTTCAAAAAATCTTTCAGGCTCTGTTTATGCATTATATATATATATATATATAGTTAATCCAAACATGAAAACACAACAACGCAAGGACGTGGAACAAATATTGTATTATTGGACGCTCAGGAAGGAAGGGAAGAAGGAGGGTTTTACGTTTTGAGTGGAGCTCTTCATCAGAAACATAGGAAAAGGAAAGATCCAGAGAAGGGAAGACGGAGGAAAAAAAATCGCCAACGGTACACACACAGTCACATTATATATAGATAGATATGTATATTTTTCCCTTGTTAACAATTAACACAGAAAAAGTATATAAATAGTTTACCAGGATCGCAAAAAGAATCACACAAGTAAAAAGGTAGAAACTTCGGTTTTACATGAAATATTTCGTATAATATATATATATAAATAAATAAATGGAGTTAAACGCAGGTGTTATTCAAGTTCTTTTACTTCCCACATATGTTTCGAAGATATCACTGGTATTATTCCAAAGGCATAAAATGGTATAAAACAATGTAATCTTCTCTTCAGGAAAATGAAAAAATCAATAAGACATTTTAACAGAAAATGATGGATATGAATAGTGATTAACTGAATGCTATTATATAACGTGTCAGAAGTAAAAGAATTTGAATAACACCTGCGTCTAACTCCATCTATTTATTTATGTATATATATATATATATATATATATATATATATATATAACACATAATGAAATTATTAGTAGCTCTTTCATTTGTGCATTTAAATTGACATATATCATCATCGTTTAGCATCCATTTCCCATGCTGGCATGAGTTGGACAGTTTGTCTGAGGTCTGGAGAGCAAACAGCTGCACCAGGTGCCAATCTGATCTGTCAATGTTTCTATAGCTGGATGCACTTCTTAACGCCAACCACTCCGAGAGTGTAGTGGGTGATTTTTATGTGCCACCAGCACAGGAGCCTGTCAGGCGGACATGGCATCGATCATGTTCAGATAGTGCTTTTTATGTGCCATGAGCATGGGGGCCAGCCAAGGAATACTGACATCGGCCATGTTCGGATGATGCTTTTTATGTGCCACTGGCACAGGAGCCAGTCAAGGGGTACTGGCATTGGCCACATTTGGAAGGTGCTTTTTACGTGCCACCAGCACGGGAGCCAGTCTGGGATTACTCGCATCAGCTATGTTCGGATGGTGTTTTCTACGTACCACCAGCATGGGAGCTTGTCAGGCAGACCTGGCATCAACCAACACACACACGTAATTATTGTTTTAATGATTGCTTTTCTATGCTTGCATGGACAGGACAGAATTCATGACAGGCTTTTCTACACCTGGATGACCCACTTGTTGCTAACCCTCATTTATTTCCAAGCAAAGTATTATTTTCCCACAGTCAGATACATTTTTACATGGAAGACTGGAAACAAAAAATACTGCTTGTACGATGGTGACACTTGTTAACAACCATCACATGATGTCAAGACAAGGGGACATACAAACACACACACATATGAGGTGTACTGAAAAGTCCCTGGTTTTAAGGGCATCATGAAAGGTTTGCTTGGGGGCCGAACCTCCCAAGTTCTTTTACAGGGCTTAGAAAATCTGAAGGACAGCTGCAATAAGTGTGTGTGATTCTGAGAGGGGAATATACAGGATCCTCCTGTATTTTCTTTTATCAAAGCCAGGAACTTTTCAGTACCCCCTTATATATCATCATCATCATCATCATCATCATCATCGTTTAGCGTCCGTTTTCCATGCTAGCATGGGTTGGACAATATATATATATATATACATCTTTATATATAAAAGTGAAGTTGTGTGTCTGTCTCCTACGATTTAGATTCCTAACTACTCCCACATTTTGCGGTGCAGTGTAACCAAAAGCGGGTATCTTATAGTCGTGATTCATATCGAGCCCTTCTGGGTATTAGCGTGCGTCTACGATGAGTCTACGATTTAAAAAAAAAATTACCATCATTTTTAATGCATTTTTTCGCTATTATATAAAGGAAGTAACTCTCTAAAAATGTATTATTAAATCTCAGAACGTAAAAAGCTACAGTAACACCCCCCTTTGTGGTTAGCCATATTGAGATGGCTATTATACTTTACATCTCTAAAAATGCTTATATAGTTATTTCCCTTACAAACCTGAGCAACGCCGGGCGATACTGCTAGTATATATATATATAAAGACAAGGCATAAATTATGGTCATTACATATTTCTTTATTGTAGTAAAATTTGACTTACAGCTGTTTCTGAGCCTGGTGTGTTAAAAGAGAGAGCTTATGAAGTAATCCCTCATTAGTAACTCTTTGTTTTGGTATATTCTTTTACTTCTTTCAATCATTTGATTACAGCCATGCTGGAGCACCACCTTTTTGTTGAAGAAATTGACCCCAGGACTTATTCTTTGTAAGCCTTGCACCTATTCTATCAGGCTCTGTTGCCGAACTAAGTTACAAGGACGTAAACACACCAATATCAGTTGACAAGCAATGGAGTGGGGACAAAGACAGACACATAGATATGTACACATGTGTGTGTGTGTATATATACATACATACACACACAATGGGCTTCTCTCAGTTCATCTACCAAATCCAATCACAAGGCTTTGATCAGCCTGAGACTACAGTAGAAGACATCTGCCCAAGGTGCTGTGCAGTGGGAATGAACCCGGAATCATGTGGTTGGAAGCAAGTTTCTTACTACACAGCTACGCTTGTACCTACATATATATACTCAATCAATTAGAAGTTAAATTAGCCTCATTAATGGTTCATTACCTAATATTGTGAATAATAATAATAGGTCTATATATAAATCATAGTTTATATTGAAAACATAACACCTAATAGCCTAATGGAATATCTTTTTTCTGCCCTTCAGATGAGATTTTGCTTAATATAATGATTTAGTTAATCTTTAGGCTTAATTGAAACAGCTGTAAGAGAATATGTTGGATCTTTGCAAAGTGTGCAGTAATTTAAAAATTTTTCATGGTAAGTGTGCTGTAATTTTAAACTTTTCATGCAAAGTGTGCCAATAACTTTTGATGTTCCATGCAAAATGCACTAGTAATTGACTTTTAAATCTCTTGTACACTATAAAAAACAAATTGATAGAGAACCACTTCCCAGATAGTTAGGTAACATTCCCATCACTACGAGGGTTGTCTTAACAGTATTATTGACCCCTGGGTAAATCAGTTCCATTGGTTCTATGGTATTTATTTATTGACTGCAAGTCACAGCATAGGTAGATTTGAATTGGACCCCAAAACCAGTGAAGCACCCAGTGAACCCATGCCTTAAGACAACACTGCCTATTAACACCACCACCCTCTGTTTTCAAGCCTTCCTCCTCAGGAATTCTTTTCTTTCTTCACTTCTGATATTCTTTCTACCCACAGACATTCACATTGAGAAGTTAAAGCTGAACATTACCAAATCAATCTCAGCAGTCTTCAAAAGCCTGCAAACGCGATAGCCATTGCATCTTCCTCCTGATGAGTGTCATTACAAAAAAAATATAAAATTTGTTTTCCATGCTGGCAATGGCTAGGAGAGTTTGACGGGAGCTGGCAAGCTGTGCCAGACTCCAATTGTCTGTTTTGGCATGGTTTCTACAGTTGGAGGCTCTTCCTAATGCCAACTACTTTACAGAGTGTACTGGGTGCTTTTTAGATGGCACCAGCATCTGTACTTTATATGTGGTATAAGGCATGGGTGCTTTATATATGGCATCAGCACGGGTGCTTTTTACACGGCACCAGCAGAGTTGCTTTTTAAACGGTACTAGCAAGGGTGCTTTTTAAGTGGCACCTGCACATCCACTTTTTACATGGCAAAATGGCACAGATAAGCAAATGTGAAATAAAAGACTTTATATAGCTATGGTGCAGCCTCACCTGGAATTTACATCATCGATCTGGAACCCCTATCTTTCCCAGGATATTAATCATTTGGAAACCGTTCAGCGATGTGCAACCAAGAGAATACCCTCCATCAGGCATTTGCTATATTCTGAACGCCTTATTTCCCTGGGCATGGATACATTGAAACTCCAACGTCTGGCAGCTGGCTTGGCAGACACCCATAAAATTATTAACCATCTATCTTACTAACAATAACTCTGAGCACCTTTTCAAACTCCACCTGTCTAACACCCGTGGACATGTTTACAAAGTCAGAAAACAGCACAGCTCCCATGACTTTCGGAAACATTTTTTCAAGCTAAGTTGCTGAAGCATGGAACAAACTGCTGGCATCAGTTGTTAGTTGTCGGAGCACTGCATCCTTCAAAACTTCCATGCTTCCTGAGATTTGCCAACACTACACCTGATTTTCTCCCCTCCATACACACGCAAGCATGTATCTGACTCATACACTGTTCGCTTCCGAGACATTTGTACATTACTGCATATGCTTTATATGCACTTTCGACAAGTTGTGGTGCACCTGAGCACTGTATACAATAATTTCATTATTATTATAAATGTTTTGCTCAGAAACACTCATCATCATCATCATTTAATGCCCGCTCTCCATGCCGGCATGGGTTACACAGTTTGACACGGAGCTGCCCAGACTCAGGCTTTCTATGGCTGGATGCTCTTCCTAATGCCAGCCACTTAACAGAGTATGCTGGGTGCCTTTTATGTGCTACCAGCATGAGTGTATTTATGGTGCACCAGCATGGGTGCTTTTTAAGTAGCACTGGCACCTGAAAGACAAGCCTGTATAAGTGTAAGGCAGCGTTTTTATTTAGCTAGACATGTCTTATCAAGTGCAGCAAATTGCCACATCTCTCGGTCTCTTGTCATTTCCTCAGTGAGGTCCAGCATTTGAAGATCCTTTCTCACCACTTTGTCTCACGTATTCCTGGCTCTACCCCTTCCACAGGTACCCTCCACATTTAGAGCTTAGCACTTCTTTATGCAGCTGCCCTTATCCATACACACATGTGGGTTCATGATCCATGTGTTGGTGATCAAATACTGAGATGGCAGCATTGTTAGAGCATTGAATAGAAAGCTTTACAGTATTTGTTTCGTTATTCTGTGTTCAAATCCTGCTGATGCCAACTTTGTCTTTCACTCTTTTAGAGTTCATAAATAAAATACCAGTCCAGTACAAGGTTTGATTCTTCTTCTCTTACTGCTCAGACATGGCAAGGGATGACTTCTGCCATATTTGACCATTTAGCAATTGGGTTACTCTGTGAAATGGAATGCTTATTTATTCACATTGTTTTGAATTAATCATGAATTCTCTCATAGCTTCAGAGATTTCATTGAAATGATTGTTTATTTTTACAATGCTGGTGCCACATAAAAAGCATCCAGTCCACAGTGTAAGGTGGTTGGCATTTAGAAGGTCATCTGGCTGTAAAAACCATGCCAAAACTAACCTTGCTTGTGCTGGTGCCACTGATTCAAGGTGGTTGGTGTTAGGAAGGGCATCCAGCTCTAAAAACCATGTCAAAACAGACACAGAAACCTAGTGTAGTCTTTGACCTGGCTAGCTCCTGTCAAACTGTCCAACCCATGCTAGTATGGAAGGCGGATGTTAAATAATGATGATGATGATTGTAAGGTAGATGTGAGAGGCTGGGCACGGCCAAGTAGAATATTTGACCTGAATATGGGCAGTTTAAACAATAAAGGGTTAAAATACTCAAGATACAGTGTTTAATATGAGAGTTTCCCTACGACTCAACCAGTTGAAGGAGATTAAATAACATATCCAATGATAATTATGATCAGAAATATATCATTAGCAATGTTATTTCACTGAAGACTGGGTATTGTGGATTGTGGATTGTCAGGATTGGTAGAACAGTGGCTATAATACCATATGGTATTTAGCAATGCATCTTTGTTCTGACTTCAAATACCATCAGAGCAGGGGTCAGTGAACCAGGGTAAATTATCCCAAGTGGGGTAAAAATGAAATTTGTGTGGGTAATGAGGACTTATTAGACATAAGTAAAATTATATAAAACAAATATGTTCCTTGTGACGACAGAAAGTTTTCTTCTGGCAATAATGCCTTTGTCCAATGTAATGGACATGGTTAGGAGATGTTATACCATATTTATCCCATTTGTTTTATACGTTTTATATTTATAATTCTATTCTCCATATAAACATATTCAATAAACCTTTTGAATTCAAAGAATCTATGGTTTTCTTAATTTCAGATCAAAGGGGTAATGTCAGCATAAATAAATATATTTTGGGGTAATTGATTAAAAATTTCCTTGATCCCTGCACTAGAGCAAGCTTTTCTTTTCATTCTTTGGGGGTTGATAATCATCATCATCATCATCATCATCATCATTTAGCGTCCGTTTTCCATGCTAGCATGGGTTGGACGGTTCTACTGGGGTCTGTGAAGCCAGAAGGCTTCATCAGGCCCAAGCATCTGTTAAGTACTGGGGTCAATTTGTGACATTGTCTTCATGTTAGGAATATAAAAAATTAATGAAAAATGCCAGTTAACTTCTTTCAAGGCCACCAGTTTTTAGTTTAGAGTTTTTAAGTGTTTTCTTTTTTAATCTTTTTTCAGGCACAAGTGTGATTGTGTGGCTGAGAAGCTTGCTTCCCAGCCAAGTGGTTGTAGGTACAATCTCATGGCATGGCATCTTTGGTAGACTGACCAAAGCCTTGTGAGTGGATTTGTTAGAAACTGAAAGAATTCTGCTGTATATGTATTTGTGTGTACTCTTGACAAGACATTGTGAGATGGTTGTAAAGGAGAATCCTTGTTGTACAAGTGAGGTTCTCCATTTCCATTGTGTCACTAAAAAAACATGCCTGGCCAAAGGGAAATATTACCTTGCTTAGAAACAGGTGAAGACTGGTGACAGGAAATATATTCAGCTGTAGAAAATCTGCCTCAACAAATCCCATCAGACCTATGCAAGCATGGAAAAAGTGGACATTAAATGATGATGGTCATAGTGGTGGTGGGTTCTCAACTTCTGATAAAGCTGTAGGACCACTGTCCTGACATATATGTTACTCTTACTCTTTTACTTGTTTCAGCCATTTGACTGCGTCCATGCTGGAGCACCGCCTTTAATCGAGCAAATCGACCCCAGGACTTATTCTTTGTAAGCCTAGTACTTATTCTATCGGTCTCTTTTGCCGAACCACTAAATTACGGGGACGTAAACACACCAGCGTTGGTTGTCAAGTGATGTTGGGGGGACAAACACAGACACATATATATATATACATATATATGACGGGCTTCTTTCAGTTTCCGTCTACCAAATCCACTCACAAGGCTTTGGTTGGCCTGAGGCTATAGTAGAAGACACTTACTCAAGGTGCCACGCAGTGGGACTGAACCCGGAACCATGTTGTTCATAAGCAAGCTACTTACCACACAGCCACTCCTACGCCTATGTTGCAGGCATTTTTAAGCCCAACAGATCCTTGGCAAAGAAGATTTGACCCCAGGACTGAACTGATGCTTTATTTATTGACCCCTGAAAGGAAAAATCATAAAGATGACTTTGGTGACATTTGAACTTGGAGTTCAGAGATGCAGAACAAATACCAAAGGCATTTTACCCAATGCCCTAACAATGCAGCCAACTCACCACCTTATTTGTTTTCTTATTATGCCAGATATAAAGAAAACATTGCAAGTGATGGATGTCATTCATCTCAACTGATTGACATGCTAACAGGCTCTGAGGTAAGAAAGGTGCCTCTATGTGGTCACTTGACTTGCTAGAAATAGCAGTCAAATTTTCTCTCCCATCACAACCTGCTGTTTTCAAAAAGGAAAAGGAACAGCATATTGTAGTAGTACCTGACATAGAAAAATGTCGAGATGTCATGAACCTTACACTGTTGATCATAGGTCTGCTTGATCAAGACTGAACAGCAACAGCATCAGCAACAATAACAACAACATGTTCTGGAATATGCATACAGTGCTTTGATGTCAAAGTAAAGTAGTGAAGATATTGATTCTGAGATTATAAGCTGACACAGCTACATCAGCCTTGTGTTTATTATAGCCAATCTACACTACACTGAATGATTCAGCCTTCCCAGCCAAAAACATGAACCATATTAGCTTTTTACCTGTAGCTGTTTAGCCCCAGGTCAACCCTGATCTGACTTATGAAAAAAGGAGAACAAGCCATGACCGTCCAGTCTTTGTAGGAGGATCTTGGACTATATTATCCAATGTCTTTTACTTTTTTAAGATGGTAGTGGTAGGGGGAAAGATTTGTCTGCTCTTTCTAGCATATGAACAAACCACACAGAGGTTTTACATGGTGTTGTCTTTACATAATTTTATGTGTTGGTAGGTAAAATGAATATAACAAGAATAAAATAAAATATGTCAGCAGCATGTAAAAAGCACCGAGTACACTATTAAGTGGTTAGCGTTAGGAAGGGTATCCAGCTGTAGAAAGCTGGAGTCTAGACAGTTCCCTGCTAGCCACCTTCATGTCAAACCGTCTAACCCATGCCAGCATGGAAAGTGGATGTTATATGATGATGATGGTGATGAGGCTACAGTAAATTTTGTCACACTTGTTATTTGAGTATCTCCTAGTGTTTGAAGGGCTTTTAAGAGAACCATAACTTGACCGTCATCATCATTATCATCATCGTTTAGCATCTGTTTTCCATGCTGGCATGGGTTGGATGGTTTGCCTGAGGTCTGGAAAGCCAGCGGCTGCACCAGGCTCAAATCTCATCTGGCAGAGTTTCTACAGCTGGATGCCCTTCCTAATGCCAACCACTCCAAGAGTGTAGCGGGTGCTTTTTACGTGCCACCATCACAGAAGCCAGTCAGGCGACCCTGGCATCGATCACGTTCGGATAGTGATAGATGTCATGGCTGCCTGACTGGCTCCTGTGCAAGTGGCACATAAAAAGCACCCACTACACACTCAGAGTGGAGTTTATAATATCAGGCAGATAAGAAACAAATTTCCATCTGGATAAAATGTGAGTCTATCCTAGATATTTTGGAAGCTACTCCTGGTAGCTAGGTGAACTAAGGTATAAAAAGTAGAAGAACTATGCAGAATACTAAGACACATGGCTTGCATGAAAACCAAACAATAACATTGATGTTAAAAGTACCAACAACCAGGTCAACCTCAAGTCATATCTTGTCTTATAAAGAGAACAAACACATTAGATAATATTGTACACTCTACTATGAAGGTATATGGCTTAGTGGTTAGGGTGTTACACTTACAATTGCCAGATCATAGGTGTGATTCCAGGACAGGGTGGTGCATTGGTTCTTGAGCAAAACACCTAATTTCTCATGTTGCTCTAGTGCCGTGTGGGGACCGTGTGGCATACCAAAGAATAGACCCAACATTTTCTCTGTTTGTCATAAAAGAGATTGAGGTAGGATTTGTGCACCAACCTCATAAAACTCTCACCAGCAATGAATACCCAAATGGACCCACGGGTTGGAAGGTTGTCGCCTGCGTAGTGCAAAAAGCATCGTCCACCAAGAATAGGGAATCACAAACGAATAAATGGTGGATACATTACAGTGCATGCCTTCATATTACTACTACTACTACTACTATAGTGTATCCACCACTTCAGTGCTGGGTCAACTTGTTTGCATTTCCTCCATCATTTTACATCAGCCATGACCTCTTCAGAGCACACATTGATGGTTAAGCTGTCCAGTTACCACTTCTTTGGTCTTCCACTGTGTTATTTGCATTCCTGGTTCAGCCAGAGAGCAGTTTTAGTCACAGATAATCTTCCTGGAGAATTTGGGGCCATACCAATGCAGTAGAGCTTATTGCATCTCACCTGGGACCAGGGCAACGCTGTTTTCTGCATGTCTTTGCTCATGACATGTGACGTGTATTCTGCATGTCATAAGAAGCAACTACAAGGGTTGGTATTAAGAAAGGTAATAACTAGCCACAAAAGCACTGCCCCCAAAATAACTGTTTAAGCCATGTCAGCATGGAAAGGTGGAAGTAAAAATGATGAACGTATTTATGACATGGTTGAGGCCAGCAGTCCAATGAAATAGACACATTTCTATGCAATGCAAAGCTCACTCTTGCTACTTTGTCATTGGCAAGAATTCAGTCTGATATACCGTAAATCCTTGAGTATAATCCGCATTTTCCCCCAAAAATTTAAAGGTCAAAATCCCTAATGCGTACTATATACGAGGTTAAAAATGAAAATTATTTTCTAAGCAATGTCCGAGTCTCTATTTGCTGCCAGGCAATGTTTATTCAGATGCATTTTGTGATGTCGGGTTCGAAAATACCTTAAGCTAAGCCTGAAAGCAATGAAGTCATAAAAGGATCATCCATAACCTGCAATAAGCAACATTTATTAAATGTTATTACTGTCATTTCTTTATTTTCTGCAAACAAAATGCACAAAAAAGCTACATGTTTGCATTATGTTATATATACAATAATAACAAAGGACGTTACCATATACATTTTACAAACCAAGGATGTTATATAGACCTCCTTGACTCAAGTTAGAGAAGGAGTGCGTATTATACACAAGGTTTAGGTTTTTCAGAGGTACAGCCCCCTAAAAATCCCCTGCGTGTTATACTCGAGGATTTACGGTAATGCTATTGGTCAGTGTGTTTTTTTCTCCTAACTATGGGTGTAACCTTAATTAATTAAAATATTTTAGCATATAGCATTATTTAGAATAACTACTTGTTCTTCATTCAGAAGGAACCCCTGGATAATTTTCCTCGATCATTCTTTTCAACTGGCATACATGCCTGCATTTTTTCACTACAACTCTTTATATCTCTCAGAATGGACCCCAACTGTTTACCTAAGGAGATTTGATAAATCTGAGAGATGCCTGACTAATTCATATTTCCATTAAATTGTAAGTAATCTTGTTCGAATTCATCTTACTGCAGTTTCAGAGGCTGTATAGGTGCCACCCCCACTACCCTGGCCATTGAAATAATTAAAATAATTGTCTCTAATTTAAACATAAAATCAGCAATTTTAAGAGGAGAGGCAATCAATTATACGCCCAGTACATGACTGATACTTTATTGATTCCGAAAGGATGAAAGGCAAAGGTGATCTGGGCAGGACTTGAACTCAGAACGGAAAGCCGTGACTAAATACCGCAAGACATCTTTCATCAATCAACCTTCTAAATGTTTTAACATCATTAAGGAGTTTATACTGACCGTTCCTTGTAAACCCCTACATTCTCAAATTCATTATTTCAATCTTCGACTGCGTCGAGTTTTTCTCTCTCTCTACAATCTAAATTCAAATTCCAGCCTGGGAAATAATTTTCAGGAATTTACTGTGACGGTGCTATTTACTTATTGTCTACACATATATCAAAAATGTATTATTGTTTTAAAAGGCAACCTCGCTTCTAGACACGATACAATTATTTCAGTTTCAACACACGAGCTCAGCTCAAAATCCCTTGTCAAACAAGTACAACCACGAAACTTTCACTCACAACATTAATTAAAAGGAATATTTCTTCATAAAGTTAAGGATATATAAATATGTGTATAATTAAAAAACAACAACAATAAATAATAATGAAAAGATCACTCGATCTTCCAAACTAAAACTATGCAAAATAATGTTTATCAAGGCACAAACCTTTGAAAGTATGTTAATTTGAGAATTCAAGAGTCCCGGGTTAAAAACGTCACCAACAACGCGTTGCTAGATGCGCAGTGATCTCGCAGAATGATTACTAATAGTGTTATAAATTTAAAATTTCAATCACAGTTATTTCAATTCTAATAAATTTTCAATAATTTATGTTTTAATTCTTAAGCAAGATTTTGATAACTATCTGAAAATTTAATGCTCATAATTAAATCAATCGGACGCCAGTTGTGTGCGGGTCGAGTTCTACTTCCGTTTGTATTGATTAAGCCTTTCCGGTTGCTTACTTAGTTGAGCATAGAGGCAAAGATGGTGAGTTAAGATATATCTTTTAATTTATCTATGAATTCTCCAGCATCTGTCTATAAAATATCTCTTTTTTTATAAATTAATATTTAACAATTAAGAATTTGTAGCTATTTTAGAAATTTTGTTTGGATTTCATTAGACTTTGCTCAGATATATATATTGCATTTTCCCCACGAGATAATTTATTACGTTTGTACTTTGTTGTAAATTAATTTATAAATCTTGTAAAAAATTTTTCATTCCTCGAATTATTTCATTTTCTGATGTTAAACAGACTGCCGAACAATTATACATTATCGTATCACGCTATTTTATACAAAGTTTAAAGAAATATATTTTTGTACCCCATGAATTAATATCTATGTATAACGGTTGTCGCCTCGACCAACTTTTAAGACTATTTACTAAGTATGGATCCTCGTCCGACTTAATAATGTTTAACATGTTTCTACTAAATATAACTTAATCTATGGGCATTTTGATGGCTTAAGCTTGGCTCCATCTATCTATATATACATATAAGAGGGATGACCACTATGTGGACAACCCGTATGCTAGAAGTAGATCCGCTATGGTCGTACCACTAATAATTAATCTATATTTTTGTTGCTTTGTCTTGCTCGATTACGTTCTGGTGTTTGCTAAATTTTTCTTGAGAACATTTCTAAATGGTAAGTCCATAGCAGATCTACTTCTAGCATAAGGGTCATCCCTCTCATGTATATATATAATACAATTTACTGAACCTTCAGATTTTTATATCCTAGACCACTGGTGTGAAATTGATGTTAGTTAATATCTAATTTCTCACCATCATTTTAAATATATATACATATATATAAAAGACGGTCCAAATAACAATGGAGCAAGGTTTTAGAAAGATGGATCAATTTTTAAATACATGTCCTTACAAGTTAATGGCTGGCAGAGGTGTGTGTGTATTGGAAAACACGTGGAAATAGTTATTTTATTGCTATCCGGTTTATCAATGCCATGTGCCAACGAACAACAAATGTTACCATATGCATACGTACGCGACTCGGTTTCTTGGTATTAAGTTTCACGTCAACTTACTATCAAGCATAGTACGTGTGTCGTATTAAGGAGAATTTAGCTGCGGTTTTTAACAGATTTAGCAGCCACATGAAAAACTACTACTTTGACTCAACAGTAGTAACTTTACACTACAGCCTCTCCTGATCATCGGAAAAACCTGTTGAGATATGGAACGGTGAATAGGTTGGTGTTATGCCCAGTGGCCTGTGTAGCAGTATCGTGGTCAACTGCTACAATAGCAGTGATGGTGCTATGGGAAAATGCAGAGACGTAAAACTTCATGACTAGGTTATGAAAGGTAAAAGATAGCGACCAACTGTAAATGAAACAAATGGATAGAAGAATAGGTTAAAAATTGCTACTCATGAGCACACAGTTTCTGTTAGTGAACCTTCAAAATATATTGTCTGTTTGAAAAATAATCAAATGTATTTTGATATTTCTATATAAAAATTGATATGATGTTTATTGATCGTGGTGAAGGATAAAAGACCCTAGTAGAATTTGAACTTGGAATTGTAGGGTACTGGATTAAGCCGTGTCCTAATCAGATTTTTTTTTATTGATGAATGAATGTCTGTGCTATTGGCAACCATCTCCGTAGTTGGATTTTTTTTTTTCTCCTTATTTGTTTTGCAAATTTGAACAAGTTGTTGATGGTGTAATAATTTAGAATTGCACTGATTTGGATAGAGTTGTGATGATATGTTTTAGTTATATTTGATGATGAAATTTTTAAACTAGTTCTGCTGCTGATGTTTTAGTGATGACAAGACTTGCTGAAAATATATCTACAACAGTCACACAATTCTAACTTGTAAATTCAGACCACTGCAATCAGTTAACTATTATTGTTTGAATTTACCCTCAGTTCATTTATGTAAGAGTGAACAAAGAAACTAAGCAAAAATGTAGGAATTAGTCACGTGTGGGAATGGATTTTTGTTATATGAAGGTAGGCTGTAGTGAATCGTGTCTTGATTTTCTGAATAAATGCACCAATGAAATATCAAATGCTGCTATGCACAGGTATTTCCTAACTGCTTTAAAGTAAATGTAAAACGTATTTGATGCATCTGTTTTCTATGCTGGCATGTGGTGGACTCTCTGACTTGAGCTGGAGAGCTGCATCAGGTTCCATTCTGATTTGGCCTGGTTTCTATGGCTGGATGCCTCTCCTAACACCAACCACTTTACAGAATGTGCTGGATGCTTTTTATGTGGCTGTGTGGTCAGAAGTTTGTTTCCCCAGTGACATGGTTCCAGTTAACAGTCCCACTGTGTGGCACCTTGTGGGAGTGTCTTCTATAGCTGACCAAAACCTTATGAGTGAATTTGGTAGATGAAATTGGAAAAGCCCATTCTGTTTGTGTCTCTGTTTTGACATTTTGTGATACTTGTAAAATTCCAATATTCTATGAGAATGTCTGGCCACAGGGGAAATATTACTTAGAAACTGAAGCTTGGTGATACGACAGGCATCCAGCTACAGAAAATCTGCTGCAGTTAAACTCCATACAAGCATGTAAAAGTGGACATTAACCCTTTGGTGCTCAGACTTCTCTGAATATAGTGCTTATTTTTTCACAATGTTTCAAATTATCTGACATTGCTGTTTTGATGATGTGATTGTTTATTTTTAGAATAACATTGTAGGGTGGTTGCAAGAGGCTAGGTATGGCCAGTTTAGATGGTGATTGTGCTGTGCAGAACCTTGCATGACTGAGGTGTGGGTATTGCCATGTGCATGTGGATTTCACTTTATGATCACACGGTTTCTAGTTGTATTGCACTGCATGACATTTTAGGCAAGTGCCATCATTTAACGTCAATGTTCCATGCTTGGCATGGCTTGGACAAGGAAATGTGATTTGGCCAAGAGAGCTGGAACAAAGACCACAATGCATTTCTTTCAACATTCTAGCAGCTTAGTTGATTCTGTAACATCTGGCTGTCTGTCAATGCCTCATTAGTGAAAAAGGATCACATTCGCGAAATATTTGCTAGTGGATTGTGAATAAAGTTTATTAAACCACATGAATTCTATCAGCTCTGTGTTTCACAAAACTTAGTGTGTGGGAGCCTAGAATCATTGAGTGGTTTTGAAGGAATAGTAAAGTTTCTTTGTTGTAGTTGTATTTTATGATGAAACTTCAAAACTAGTTCTGCTGCTGATGTTTTAGTGCTGATTACATTCTCTGAAAATATGACTACAACAATCATTATTCTTATTTCGACGGTGAGCTAGTAGAATCTGGACAAAGTGCTTAGCAGTATTTCGCCCGTCACTATGTTCTGAGTTCAAATTCTGCTTAGGTTAACTTTTTTCATCTTTTTGGGGGTCAATGTAATTGGCTAGTGTCTCCCCCTCCCAATTTCAGGATTGCTATTATTATTATACTGGTGTCTTTTTAATAACTTTTTAGCATTTAAACTGGCCATATCTGTCATAAATACTCTGCTTGGTTCAAACTGGTCAGATCCAGCCTTTCACCTAAGCCTACAATGCTATCCTTAAAATAAACAATCGCATCAGTGAAATCTCAAAGCTATGAGATGAGGCATGATTAATTTACGGTAATGTGACTAAATAAGCATTACATTTGATAGTGATCTGAATGCTAAATGTTTAGGGAATATGTTGAATGCCATTTGTTCATAGTCAGGCTCTTGTGGCAAATTATCGTTGAAGGTAATTGGGTGTTATTAATAATCTAGGTCTAAATTTTAATTCCATGCTGTTTCAAAAAAATTCTGGATTGTCACCAAGCAGAAGCCTTTTCATGTTTGATATTGGGACATTATGTGCCTTGTGCTAGATATGATCTTCAAAAGACTATTGATTAAAAAGAGATCTGGTTGCTGACCCTTTTGTTAACGTATTTCTGTTGAAATATGCTGCATTTGTTTCAGTTATTCAGAATAACAGAATTTAGTGCTGTTTGGAACAAATTAGCATGTGGTTTGATAAGAGATCTTAATTTAGATCACATTAAAACGTGACGCTTGTATCACAGAATCAAGGACTTCTCTGGTTGTCATAGAAATAACAGATTTTGGCTTAGTGTGAAACAATGTAAGGACTGCTGGAATTTCTGAAATACTCTTTTGTTACAAGAGAGTTAATTTTATTTGTTAGCTAATTATTTTGCTGCAGTTATATTTGATGATGAAATTTTAAAACTAGTTCTGCTACTGATGTTTTAATGATGAATTACATCTGCTGAATGTATAACTGTAACAACCAAAGCTTTTCCAGGTTCATATCTGTGTTTTTTAAGTTAATTTAAATTTCACTATTCATTTGCCTCTTCAATGGAAACTTGGTAAATGTATGAGAGATGAATAGCTGATGACTTCGCCATTTAGCATTTTTATATCATTCATGGCATCAAAATAGTCCAAGTTGCTCATCATAACCATCTTCATAGGCCATAATCTACTTTTCCCTGCTCATCTTTTGTGCTTTTTTTTCTTTTTCTTGTCACCTGTAATTTGTTAATTGCTTTTCTTACCTTGTATAGGGTGCCCACAAATCTTTTAGAACAAAAATGAAGTTGGCGAAGAAAATGAAACAGAATCGCCCTGTTCCACAGTGGGTGAGAATGAAGACTGGCAATACGACGAGGTTAGTTTTCTATATATTGTATAATGTTGCTTATGTAACATAATCATAGTATTGAGTCTATTATGTATTCACTGTTCTTCTACTGCTATCATTCACTCTTACCATCAGTTGTCTTCCTTGTTAAACCCCCCGCTGCCCCCATCATGCTCATACTCTTTTCTTTCATTCTCTTCTGTCATTTTTTTAATCCATTGCTTTGAATGAATAGCTACATTATGGCAGACTAGTCTTTCGTTGAACAAAGGAACCTCTCTACAGGTACCATAATAAAAATGCTTCCAGTGTTCTCTGTAAAATGGTTGTTATGCAGGAGATCCGGCTGTTGAAACCATGTTGAAATTTTGTCTGTGTGTGTTTATATACCAGTGGATTATAGTTATGTAATTGTAGCTGATCTTAATAGCAACAGCATTATGGATAAACACTAAAATTGATATCTTTAATGCATCTTACCTGTTTGATTTGTTACTAAATTTATCCCAAAATTGTTGGCAGTTGACACTGCCAACAATTTTGCTACTTTTCAAGATGAGGTACATTAATTTGAATTAATTGAAATACAAGTATAATCAGTATGAGAATATATTCTTTCTCTCTATTTCATTCAAACCATTTTCATTGAGAATAAAGTACAAAACTCTTTTACTAGTCAATATACCATTGGCTATGTACTCTTATACAATTTAATGAATACATTTACATAACAGAATGCATCTACTAATAAAAAATACTCGTTAACAAGTGAAGCAAAGGTAAATACAAGTGTGTAACATACTGAAAATTATACATTTCTCACTTTCACATTACTTGTAATAAAATGAAAGGAATATGTGAAGTATCACCATCAAACAAAATACAGTTATGCCATATTTCTGTCATGAAACTGTCCAAAGCACCTTTTACACAAGGGCACTTTGCAAAACAAACACATATATGGGGTCTTGACCTGATGTCCTTTTGCAGTTTTTCTATCTTGCTTCCATTTTATGAAAGTTAATATTTTCTCTGACATCCACCTCCGTTAATGTTGCCTTTCTTCTAGTTCTGTGCTTTCTGGAAGAAAAGCTTTCATGTAACTAGAGATGTGATGTCAACCTGAAATAACTAGTTAGACATAATACTGGAAACATATGGATCACCATACTTTATATCAGGGTACCAGTAGTTCCACAGTTGAGGTGGCTGCTTGATACCAAACATAATGTTTATAGTAAAAAAAAAAAAAAAAAATTTCACATTTCTGCAGTATCAGTTGGCTGCCATAGCGGATTTGGTCTTCTATGAACAGGAGTTGTGCATTGAGCATTTGTTTCTCCACAACACTTTCAGAAAAAAACTTTTCGGTAAAATTATAAAAAGTAGTCCAGTGGTTGAGCATCGAGAAGTTGACTGTATTACGAACTAGTCTTTTCTGTGAAATTGGGAATTCTTGTTGATGTAGTAATCTTCAACCATGTTGCCATAATGTTTTTTATGTCACTTTCATTATCAAAATCTTCCTCGTCTGATGAAGATTCATGAATTTCAATATGATATATCCAAAGACAAATCATTGTTGCTTTCATTTATATTTTGTACATCAAGAGTAAAACCTTCAAAGTTAGGATTGCTACTTGTTGGTGCTATGTCGTTAAAAACTAAGCTAGACACTTCTCTTCAAACGTTAAAAAGAAACAAGAGTTTCAAGTTAAACGTATTTTTACTTGAATAAAGGCAGGGAAAGGATTCATCTTGCATTATCTCAAAGCTATGACAATTCAGTAATGTGATATGCTTATTTTTTAGCAAGTTCATAGAGAAATCAAATACGGCCGGATTTGGCTGGGTTGAACAAATAGAGAGGAATAATTTTCGGACGGTTATGGCCAGTCTAAACACTAAAGGGTTATTGTTGGCAAGCATGAATGGCAGACCACTATTGCACTTGGTGAAAACTGAGTATAATAGGGGTCAGATTGATGTGACCTGATCATGTGATGCATAACAGTTGAGTTAGAATATATTGCATAATGCAAGTGGAAAGGACTTTCTGGAAAGTTATGATAGGGGTTGAACTTGACTGTTTACAACCAAGGGCTGTAATATGTGTGAGTGTGCTGGGAGAGTTTGTCCTACCCTTGCAAGTAGGAGATGGTGATAGTGGTTTGTGTAGTTGATCATGACTATATGTTTTTTTATTTTATTTCTTTCAGATACAATGCCAAGAGGAGACATTGGAGGCGTACTAAGCTGAAGATGTAAGGATGGAAAACAAACATTTGCCATTTTGGTTACAGTTGCTTGTTGGACATTCTTGGTTTCTCAAACATTGCCAAAATAAATGAACTTCATAAACCCATAATTTGTCTTTTCTTGATTTCTCTCTTGCTATATTCCTGGTAAGGCAGCTGCAGGAGAAATACCTAGCCAAAGATAAGCCCCTGTACCTGGCTTTTGTTGACATGGAGAAAGCCTTCGACAGGGTCCCCCGATCCCTTATCTGGTGGGCAATGAGGAAACTAGGGATAGATGAATGGTTAGTGAGAGCTGTGCGGGCCATGTACAGGGACGCCGCTAGTAGGGTGAGGGTTGGAAATGTGTACAGTGAAGAATTCGGGTAGAGGTAGGAGTCCACCAAGGCTCAGTACTCAGCCCCCTCCTATTTATCATAGTCCTCCAGGCAATAACGGAGGAATTCAAGACAGGATGCCCTTGGGAGCTCCTCTATGCTGATGACCTTGCTCTAATTGCTGAGTCGCTATCAGAACTGGAGGAGAAGTTCCAGGTGTGGAAACAAGGATTAGAATCGAAGGGCCTCAGAGTCAATCTAGCTAAAACCAAAGTCGTAATCAGTAGGAAGGTAGACAAATCACAAACACCTTCAGGTAGATGGCCCTGCTCGATCTGTAGAAAAGGTGTAGGTAGAAACTCTATAAGATGCACCAAGTGTAAGCTATGGACACATAAGAGATGCAGCAATGTCAAAGGAAGGCTAACTAGGAAGATGGTTTTTGTATGTGGCAGATGCTCAGGAACAATAAACACTGAAAATGCTCTGAGACCAACTTCTGTCACTTTCCAGGGAGAAAAACTAGAAATAGTTGATAGTTTCCGTTACCTAGGTGACCAAGTCAGCAGCGGGGGCGGGTGTGCTGAAAGTGTAACTGCTAGAGTAAGAATAGCTTGGGCAAAGTTCAGAGAGCTCTTACCTCTGCTGCTGACAAAAGGCCTCTCGCACAGAGTGAAAGGCAGACTGTATGATGCGTGTGTACGAACAGCCATGCTACATGACAGTGAAACATGGGCCGTGACTGCTGAGGATATGCGTAAGCTCGCAAGAAATGAAGCCAGTATGCTCCGATGGATGTGTAATGCCGGTACTCACACTCGGCAGAGTGTAAGTACCTTGAGAGAAAAGCTGGACCTAAGAAGCATCAGTTGTGGTGTGCAAGAGAGACGTTTGCGCTGGTATGGTCATGTGGCGAGAATGGATGAAGATAGTTGTGTGAAAAAGTGCCACACCCTAGCGGTTGAGGGAACCTGTGGAAGAGGCAGACCCAGGAAAACCTGGGATGAGGTGGTGAAGCACGACCTTCGAACTTTAGGTCTCCCTGAAGAAATGACTAGAGACCGAAACCTCTGGAAGTGTGCTGTGCGCGAGAAGACCCGGCAGGACAAGTGAGTCCATAACCCGTGGCCTTCTACATGGGATGGAGCCAGCCTACGTATGCATACCTTCCCTTCTTGGGACACAAAACTCTACTTGTGAAGACGTGATGAGGCAAGTGAGGATCAGAATCGAAATCGATCAATGGAAATTGCGGATGTGCTACCAGTGCCGGTGGCATGTCAAAACTCTGCTTGTGAAGACCCGTTGAGGCAAGTGACAATCAGAATCGAAATCGATCAATGGAAATTGCAGATGTGTTACCAGTGCCGGTGGCATGTAAGAGAACTTTCCGTTTCGCGACCGTTGCCAGCACCGCCCCGTTTCGTGTCCGTTGCCAGCCTCGCCTGGCCCTCATGCCGGTGGCACATAAAAAGCACCATCAGTTCGTGTCCGTTTGCCAGCTCTGTCTGGCACCAGTGTGGGTGGCACGTAAAAAGCACCCACTACACTCACGGAGTGGTTGGCGTTAGGAAGGGCATCCAGCCGTAGAAACACTGCCAGATTTGACTGGGCCTGATGAAGCCTTCTGGCTTCACAGACCCCAGTAGAACCGTCCAACCCATGCTAGCATGGAAAACGGACGCTAAACGATGATGATGATGATGTTGTTGGTGTGCTTATTACTGAATGTTTTTCTTTTTATAATTAACTTGGAAGGCTATAAACAAGTCCTGTCTTCTTCAGGAATGGCTGTGGTAAAGATTTCTCTGGTGTGGTCGAATTGTCTAGTTAATGTTCTTTAACCTTTTCGTTACTATATTTCTGACCAGACCAAAATACACCCCTCATGAGTTTCAATTAAATTATAAAATAATCATGAATTTAAACTAGTTTCATTAAACAACTGTAACCTTTATTACTTATCAACATATTAATGTGATATTTGGAACATAATTAAAAGAAAGGGTTCTTAATCAATTCTATTGCATAACTTTTGTCTCAAAGTGACTCTAATTACAGGTAAACTGAGGAGGAGGTAAAAAATTAAAATTTTGTTTAAACATCACCATCGAAAGTGAATTATCAGCTAGTATTCAATTGGATATGCAACAAAATTTTGATATAGAAGAATTGTGCACATCACTAGATTATCAGTTGAATTTAATGTACAACAGAACAGGTGTACCACAAAGGTGAAGTATACTGGAATCCACCATAGGTTTGGCCGAACTAAAAAATTCGGTCAAAGAATAATATATGACCCTGGTTATGGTATGGAAGTGATAAATTCCAGACCACATCGTACCCTAGGCCATGTTGACTAACATTATTTTCCCTGGATTTCCCTAAATCCACAGCAGTAACCAGTATTTGCTTCACAAATTTTCCATACTTTGATCCCCCATTTCATGGGCTTTCCTGGCATATACTGTTTGTTTACATTCTGCGTAACAGTTCAAACAAGCATACTGAAAAAAATAGTCTAACGATTTTTGCTTCCTAAGAAAGACTATGGATAGACTCCATCTCCTCGGGAAAATTTCTAATAAAAATAATTTTTAAAGTTTTTACTTTATTCTGATGTAAAATTGTCTTTGCTGTTGCTATCGCTGCTTTCAGTTTCAGATACAGAAATATCCTATTCATTCTCATACACCACACGCTTTTGTACCTCATTCGTTCTTTTTCTCGATATCTCCATATTTTCCATTGAAAAATTTTTAAATTCAGAATCACTGCTTCATAGCATGAAACTCCTATCCATTTACAAAGTTGAAAAGGAATCGATGCTAAAAAAATCTCCCAAGATTCACTGAGTTCAGATATTACATCAAGCAGTGTTGGATACTATAACTCAACTATTTACAAAGTGAAATCATGTATTTTCACAAATGTTCTTATGAGATTTGTACTTAAATTCACATTTAAATAAAAATGGGTACTTTCGGTCAAGTTGGTCTTATGAACCAAAAAACTTTACGGCCAGGTTAGTATTGAAAGGGCTAACCCTTTCAATACCAACCTGGTTGAAACTGCCTCTGGCTCTATAGTTAGTACAAATGTTTTGTTTTTGTAAGTTCTGAATCAGAATCTTCCACCAAACCTTAGTCACAATTTATATTCCTAACGCTAGTGTAATAACTAAATTCTTTGTTATATGTATAATTAAGTGAAAACACAGGTCATCTCAAAATAAATATGGTAATAAAAGGGTTAACATCATTCTTCTCTGAAGAGAAAATCTTTTTCTTGTGCTCTCTTGTTTCAGTCATTTGACTTTGGCCATGCTGGAGCACTGCCTTTAGTCGAGCAAATCGACCCCAGGACTTATTCTATCAGTATCTTTTGCTGAACAACTAAGTTATGGGGATATCGGTTGTCAAGCGACGTTGGGGGGTCAAACATACACATATATATCTTGCCAAAGGTGCCACGTAGTGGGACTGAACCCAGAAACATCTGGTTCGTAAGCAAGCAACTTACCACACAGCCACTCCTATGCCTGTTAGAATTTTCTAATGGTTTCTTTGCTATTAAGCCTCATTTTGTATTCCACCAGCTTTGAGGCATTTATAGCATGTGTGTGCTATTAGCTGTGTAGGCATATAAATAGTTTCCATGGCCTATATTTATAGTTTTCTTCAGGTTTCAAGTTATTCCTGATATGTTTAGCTTGCTCTTGAACTCTCATCAAACATGAAATATTTCAATTTTTTAGTAAAACTTACTGAATTTAGATTAGTTGTTTAACCCTTGTATCAAATCTATTGCTTATTTATTCACATTGTCTTGGGTTAATCATGACTCATCTTGAAGCTTCAAGAGTTTGATGTGGATGTTTTTTTTAGAATGACATTGTAGAGGAGATGTGAAAGGGCAGATTTGGCCAGTTTAAATGCTGAAAGGTTAACCCTTTAGTGCTTAAACCGGCCCAACTATTCTATGTTTTATATTCAAACTGGCCATATCTAGCCTCTCACACCTAACCTACATTGACATTCTAAAAGTAAACAATCATATCATTGAAACCTCAAAGCTATAAGATAATGCATGATCAATTCAAAACAATTTGAGTGAAAAAGTATTACATTTAACAGAATAATCTGAACACTAAAGGGTTAAACCCACTTTGGCTTGTTGGTATATTAAGCCTTTTTCATACCAACCCACCTTTGATCAGCTGTGGTTCTGCACTGCAAACTTAGTATTTTTAAAGTGAACTAAAAATCTTTCATCAAAATGTTCGACACCAGCTTAATAAGTTATTTTAGTAAATTCAAAATTTTAAGAATTAACTGAGATGAAGGGGTTTTCAACAAGAGTATGGTATCAAGCAGGTTACGGTGGTTTTTAGTTATTTTCAGCAGTTCTTTATTGGATGTGAGCAATAGTATTGTTGGTTGTAAGTTTGCAAAGAATCAGTTGCTAGTCACTACAAGATGGTTGCAATGTGGCTGTGGTAACAAGCTTGTGTCCCTGCCACATGGTACTGAGTTCAGTCCCTACTGTGGCACCTTTGCTCAAGGGTCCTTTATAGTCTCAGGTTGACTAAAGCTTTGTGAGTAGATTTGGAAACAGAAAGAAGCCTGTCACCTGTGTTTGTGATGAGTGATAGAATAAGTACCTGGCTTAAAAAATGTAAATGCTGGTGTCGATTGATTCAACTAAGATGTTCTTCAAGCTGTGGTGTTTCCATCATGGCTGCAGTCTAATCATATCTAAAAGGCAGGCGTGTACGTGATTGTAATTTATGCACATCCACAAATTAGCACGCATGTCGCTCCAATTTTAGGAGGACATTCGTCAACACCCTATCTGGGTTTTGTCAACTTATTTTTATCCCGAGGCACTTGCGGATAGCGGTAAAATTCTATTTTTAGCCATAGCTTTTTGACAGCGTCTAACAAAAAAAAAAGTATAAAGAAAAGTGGAAGAGGAGCAGAGTTTCACGGGAAAGACAAAGTGAGAGAAAGAGTAAGTGACAACGTTCATAAAAAATAAAATGTTTTGTTTTTTCTTAAACACGAGATATAGTGTTCAAGACACTATATTTTATAATCATAGTATATATACTTTCTCACACAACAATTACAATATATTTATTTTAAATCGTTCATCCTTCTCCCCCCCCTCTCTCTCACACATTACTTTGGGTGCGAAAGAGTTTTGTTTTTATTTTATGCCGAGTAAAAAAGTGTTTTGTTAAGAGTCGATATTACTTAGTTTAGTTTGAAATAAAGAACTTGATCAGCCTGATAATTGTAACTTAAGGCCAGGTTATACTGCTAGTGACTGAAATAAATAAAAAATACTATTTAAATACCAACTCATGACTGGAATTCTAACTAGTTCAATGGGGTTTTACCTCAGGTTCACTTCCACTGTGGAATCTTAAACGACCAAACGTTAGCACGCCAGGTGAAATGCTTAGCGATATTTCGTCTGCGTTACGTTGTGTGTTCAAATTCTGCCGAGGTCGACTTTGCCTTTCATCCGTTCGGGGTCGATAAATTAAGTACCAGTTACGCACTGGGGTCGATGTAATCGACTTAATACCTATGTCTGTCCTTGTTTGTCCCTTGTGGGTAATAAAGAAATAGGTATTTCGTCTGCCGTTAAGTTCTGAGTTCAAATTCTGCCAAGGTCGACTTTGCCTCATCCTTTCAGGGTTGATAAATTAAGTACCAGTTATGCCCTGGTGTTGAGGTAATCAACTTAATCCTTTTGTCCCCTCTGTGTGTAGCCCCTTGTGGGCATTAAAGAAATAAGGAATCTTAAATGACCAAAACCCGTTGTGTGTTACTGTATTGACCGTTTGTGATAATTGTAAACGAGTGCCACCCTTATATAGTGTTCTTTGTTTCCGATCCATATAAACATGTAGAGAATATTACCTTGCAAAACAGGTGAGGGTTAGCAACAGGAAGTACATATGAGTGGATAATTAAAATGAATCAAATTGAAGTATAATTTCAAAAACAGCTTCCTGTAGTGTTTAGGGTATGCCAGTAATAACTTCCATATCTGCACTATATTCGATTTTCGACCAATTTCGTTGCCCTTTTCAAGCCTAGCCAGGCTCATGGGCCTGGTTTCTGTGACGTATGTGTTCCCCCTAGCTGGACGGGATGCCAGTCCATCGCAGCGTTACCTAAGAAAAAGGACGAGAATGAGTGTAAGTTGTGGCGAAAAAGTACAACTGGTTGCCACCACTCCCTGCCAGAGCCTCGTGGAGCTTTTAGGTGTTTTCACTCAATTAACACACACAACGCCTGGTCTAGGAATCGAAGCCGCAAGTCTGTTGCCCTAACCACTGGGCCATTGTGCCTCCACATCTGCACTATATATACAATTAAAAGCACACACTGGAGGCTCTATGTGTTTCCATTTGCCTTTGTATTGATAGCTTTGTGCAAATTCATGATCCAATAAATAAAATGTTTCATCCAGTGGTATCACTTGATCAAACCAAACTTTCCTTGAAAAACAACAGTTGGTATTAGAAAGGGCATCTAATCATAAAATACTGCTGAAAAGATGTCTTGGCTTACCAATGTCAGCTTGGAAAAGGTACTTTGCATGAAAGGGATGAATCTACAATAAACAGCCGAAAAGCAGGCACAACACAAGTTTGAAAACAAATATTGTTTCTTTAAAAAATAGTTTTAATACAAAATTAAATTGTAAAAGTGTTCACTCCGCCCATTCTCAACCAAGAGCTATAACAATGTCCTCAATGAAATACTGAGTGAGAAATAACTTCGCAGAAGACAGTTTCACTTCGAATTTACATATGATAGTCTCTCTCTCTCCATAATAAGTAGTGATGTATACGTGTCCAAGGAATTTATGATTCAGACCATTTGTGAAGTTTCACTTGTTTTTCTGTTAAAGCTAGGAGATAATGGTTGTCTTTTGTGGAGATGGAGCAAATATCAAGAACAGGAGATCCACAAGATAACTTTTGGACATATTGAAAGGTTTTTCCATCCCAAATATTAACCTGAAATATAAAGAGAGATGTATCAGTACAATTCATTGCCATATTTGAATTTTTGGATCGTTTCAGTTTGAACAGTGTCATATGAAATTGTCACCCATAATTATGACCCTAGTATCTATTGCATTTCAATCTGTTTTAGGGTTAGGGGATCTTTTTTTTCTTCAGAAATGTAAATAAACCCAATCTGTTTCTTAAACGAGGGACATATTCATGCGGCACAGAATGTTTTCACCTCAATAGATGTCATTGATTGGTTGAAATTGAAGAAAAACAATAAATATCTTACAAACTATAGAATTTTCTCAATAAAGCCAAGAGAAAAAGATGTTTTATAAACACATTCTACCAGTATACGAAGTTTTAAAATGTTTAGCTACGTGGAAATTATTTTTAAAAACTGCTGTTCAAACCGGAAAGATCCAAATTTTTAAATAGCTAAAGGTGGTACGGTGAACTGCGAGTGCCTGGCCCCAGTATGCCTTTAGCAGAGACAACTGCAAGCATTTGAGTCAGATATTGGGCCAGAAGATTTCTGCTGACAAGTCTCAGAGACTCTGGTTAAGCAATGAAAGACAGAAAAGCCAAGCAACTGTTTTGACACTTCCAATGTCTAACAGCCAAAGTTGGTGGTGCTAGTAGCAAAGCAACTCTTGAGTTGTGAGTTCAATCTGCAGATTCTTTGTGTGTCTGGAAACAATTCTTTGGCCTGTCATAGAACTTCTTATGGAAAAGATGTATAGATATGTCTCAAAACTCTGGTATACCAGAGATCATTAAAAAAATTACTGGAGCATATCGCATAGAGACCTATTGCTTATTAGTAAACATATTTGTGTATAACTAACTTGTGGATTTTCTAAAGCCTTTAAATTATATTTTCAAAAGTTCATGGTGCACCATTTCAGAACTACTGTGAGAGAAACTGACATTGCTGTTTAGGATAAGACTTGATTCATCTGCATCATGTAAGGGTAACAACTGGCTCAACAGACCTAAGATAAAAGTGCATTGCCCATTCCATTACTTTTGTTCTTAAAAAATATCACATTCTCCAATAATGTTAAGTTTTTTTCTCTCTTTTTAAGCTCATAGGGTGCAATCAAAAGGCTTGCTTGTTTCATTTCAGAACTAAGCTATTACAAAGTAGTTGTATATACAACAAGTTTTAGTGATATTCTTGAAATAAATCTTAATAAATTAATAATTTTTTTTATCATTCTAATGTAAGAATAAAAATAGCATTATTGGAAATTTTGTCTCTTTATTTTTATAATCTTACCGCACATGCTAATTCTTCATTGGCACATATCAAAAGTCGATTTTTGTCATTGGGATGTTTAACCAATGATGTTCTGGAGAGTAACGTCTGTGGAGAGCTACCATGAAATGTCTGGATAACATTACAGCTACAAATATTGTGGTCATCAGAAACATTTGCTGTCATTTCACATACCTAGAGATTGAGAAAGAAACAGTTACAGAACATCCAAATTTAAGCAGAGATAAGTATTACCTCTCAGTATTAATAGTGCCTATGTTGCTAGCACACACACACATATATTAGTGACTATATTATCCAATGTATTCTTCACTGAATCCTGGACGGGTAATTTTTAGGAGATTTGACTGCTATTTTTAACAGATTAAGTTACTGTAGTAGAAGCATATTGCTGTATACGGTCTGACCTGGAAGCATTGAATTCACTGCAAATTGTGTTCAGTTACAACTATGTCTATATATATATATATATATATATCACCGTGATCACTGTGACCGACCAGGCTATCAGATGTTGCTACACATCGCCGGTTACAATGCGCTTCGCATTGTTTTAGCCTTCAAATGACGCCACCTCGCTGGCTGAAGCGGGTAGGCCAACAGAAGAAAGAATGAGAGAAAGTTGCGGCGAAAGAGTACAGCAGGGTTCGCCACCACTACCCTGCCAGAGCTTCGTGGAGCTTTAGGTGTTTTCACTCAATAAACACTCACAACGCCCGGTATGGGAATCGAAACCATGATCCTATGACCGCGAGTCCGCTGCCCTAACCACTGGGCCATTGTGTGTGCCTCCACATATATATATATATACCGGAGTAAGCACATAAATGTGAAACAAGGGGGAAAAAAAGAGTACTCAAATACCAGAGGTAGAGTAATATATTTATTTAAAAGCAGCAGAAATATAACAAAAGCTGTTACTCAGAGTTGCATATTCCTGTTCGTCAGGCAGTTTTGTTAAAAAAAAAAACAATAGTTGGTATTAGAAAGGGCATCTAATCATAAACAGTCTGACAAATGGGAACGTGAAACTCTGACTAAGCTTTTGTTATATTTCTGCTGCTTTTAAATATAGTATAATATATATATATATATATATAATATGAGTAAATATTATTCCAAACTTACAGGGAAAATTCAATTAAGAAATACTAAATCAAATTTCACAAAATATAATATATATATACTAGCACTATGACCCGGCATTGCTGGGTCATCGTGCTTGTGCATGCATATATAGCTGTGTGCGTGCGCACATACACGCGAGT
This sequence comes from Octopus sinensis, assembly GCF_006345805.1. NCBI lineage: Eukaryota > Metazoa > Mollusca > Cephalopoda > Octopoda > Octopodidae > Octopus > Octopus sinensis. The sequence continues at coordinate 54,614,034 of NC_043012.1, read as the reverse complement.
ACTGTCCAAATCTCTGACCAATCACATACAGCTAGCTGGCATTCAATTGGCATATCAAGTTTCGGGCATTTTGATTGGGTTTTGGATAGAAAATTCACCAAAAATCACTTCTAATGATCTTTTAATGGCTTTGCGGGGTGACTGGAGAAATGTAAAGATGTGCACGAGCACCCTTGGACGGTTTTGAATGACCATAGAAAGTGCAAGCCCTCTAACTGAATTTGTATAAAGGACACACACTCAGACATTTTGCCGTTTATATATATAGAGATAAATTAGAAAAAAAAACACCTTTTATCAATTCAATAATGAAAAATTAAATTATACCATTTAGAAAAATTACAATTATAGAAAGATTAAATATAAGATAAAACATATAACAATGATTAAGTAATGCGCAAAATATTAAATAAAACGTATATATTTGGTATATATATATATATATATATATTTCTATAATATGTAATATTTCTAAATGGTATAATTTAATTTTTCATTATTGAATTGATAAAAGATGTTTTTTTTTTTTTTCTAATTTATATATATATAAATGTTTCAGTTACTGTGGTCAATGCAGCAGATACATGTTGGAGGGTGGGGTAACACATCCCAGCCGAGCTGCAGCAATTTTTGTCTGGTTCCCAAAGCATCAAGTGCCGAAAATGAACTTTCTTATCTTCCATTTTAAAGGGTTACAGAATTGACACAGGTTACAGGAACATAAACCTTCTTCCACGAAAAGATAGCTTAAACTGTGCTCTAAATGGAGGTGTAGTCAAATCCTATTTTATGGACTCAACCATGTTCTAAAATAAATCGAAAGGTAAGCTACTATAAATCGGCATGAACTTTCCGGACAACCCAATACTTTAAAAAATCTATGACATGCTAGACACCCCTCACAGTGCACAATTTGTGAACCAGTGAGGTCAATGAACCAACAAACATTGTTATCTGCACAATATATATTATTTTGTTTTTGCGTCACTCACCATATGCCGGACCTTGGGAAATTTGGTAGAATTCCTAAAACTTGCCAATAACTGTCTTGTATGAGTTTCAAAAAATAAACTCGTGAGGTTACCTTTAAGACAAAAATGAAATAAAATAAACATAAGCTGATAAAAATATTGAGAAAAGAAGAATTTCTAGAATTTAATTTGAGATTTGGTGCTCAGCCACCAATTTTAGTGTTTGACCTGTTGAGGCAAATGAAATCAATCAAAAGCAAAATCAAAATCAAACTCGATGACTGGCGTCCGTGCTAGCAGGGTGCAAAGAGCACCATACGAGCATGATCATTGACAGAGTGGCTAACCGGCTTCCGTGCCGGTGGCACTTAAAGGGTACCATTCGAGAGTGATCGTTTCCAGCGTTGCCTTACTGGCACTTATGCCCATGCTAGTAAGTTGCCAAGAGCACCATCCGAGCGTGATCATTGCCACAGCAGTCAACTGGCTTCCATGCCAGTGGCACGTAAAAAGCACCTACTACACTCTCGGAGTGGTTGGCGTTAGGAAGGGCATCCAGCTGTAGAAACTCTGCCAGATCAAGATTGGAGCCTGGTGCAGCCATCTGGTTCGCCAGCCCTCAGTCAAAATCGTCCAACCCATGCTAGCATGGAAAGTGGACGTATGATGATGATGATGGACATGAGCCATTGAACAAATAAATCAAATTGAATTGACAGAATATCAGGATGGACAATTTATGATATTTACTCGTCTTTCCATGAGCGGTCAATTACAAATTTCATTTTCATTCCTCCATCACAATCACAAAAAATAAGTATCTGATTGCAACTTATTTTGTTACCTTTGAAGGATGAAAGGCAAAACTGACCGTAAAAAGATTTGATTTCACAACATAAATGTGTACAATGAAATACTGCAAGGTCATCATCATCATTATCATCGTTTAACGTCTGATTTCCATGCTAGCATGGGTTGGACGATTTGACTGAGGACTGGCGAACCAGATGGCTGCACCAGGCTCCAACCTGATCTGGCAGAGTTTCTACAGCTGGATGCCCTTCCCGATGCCAACTATTCCGAGAGTATAGTGGGTGCTTTTACGTGCCACCGGCACAAGGGCCAGTCAGGTGGTACTGGCAACAGCCATGCTCAAATGGTGTTTTTTACATGCCACCTGCACAAGAGCCAGTCCAGCGGAACTGGCAACGACCTCGCTCGCTTTTTCACGTGCCAGTAAGGCGACGCTGGTAACGATCACGCTCGAATGGTGCTCTTAGCACTCCACTAGCGTGGATGCCAGTCATCGAATTTGATTTCAATTTCACTTGCCTCAACAGGTTTTCGCAAGCAGAGTTTAGTGTCCGATGACGGCAAGGTACACATAAGTGGACTGGTTACACCCCTGGCGTAGGCTACGAGGTTATGGTCTCACTTGGCTTGCCGGGTCTTCTCAAGCAAAGCATTTTTTCTAATACTCTAATGAATCTGCTTATCCACATTACAATGGAATCTGCTTATTGTGATCATTTTGAGATGAAGTCTTTTTAATTACAATAACTGACTGATGATATTACCACAATTATAATGAGCAACCTCCGAGGTATATTTAAAAGGAATTTATTGTCTTCAGGACTTTTCTACAAGTTTGTAGAAATATTTGTGAGATCAACAAGAAGAGGTAAAGGTAAAAATGTGAACACAGAAAAGTTGGAGAATTCAGTGTCTAAAGCCAAAAATCAGTGTATGATGGTGAAATATACGAGGTAAAATCTTTCATGAGAGAATAATACCTTATTTAATAAAGAGCCTCTTGCTGAAGCATTAATTTCTATCCGTTTCATCTTATGACATAACCACACCAACAAACACTAAGCATCACTTCTGGTTTTATTTCCAGCCTGATCCATGCCTGAGTAGACCATCACCAGTGCAACAGTTCTAGAGACTTTCTTTACCCTTATATGTTCAGTTTTAAGTCTTACCTTCCAAAGGAAGAAGATGAACTTCATATTTGTTGTTAGGTTTTCTCTCATAAAAGCTGATTCGATCCAACTGACCAACCAACAGTCCACCAGCTCTAGAAAAGGAATAAAAGTTATGATCAGGATCACAAAAGAAGAACATAAGGGACATCAAAGTATATGCTGTCACAAGATAAAACCACCAAGTTCCAACTCTTTGACATGCAAAATCTAATGACATCTATTATGTTCCAGTATTCATAAAGGCAAAAACAGATTTTGAAATTAAGAAATACTTGATTTTTGTATCATTTAATCAATCAGGTGCAGGAGTGGCTGTGTGGAAGTAGCTTGCTTACCAACACATGGTTCCGGGTTCATTCCCACTGTGTGGCACCTTGGGTAAGTGTCTTCTACTGTAGCCTCAGGCTAATCAAAGCCTTGTGAGTGGATTCGGTAGATGGAAACTGAAACAAGCCCATCGTATGTATATATATGTGTATATATATATGTGTATATATATATGTGTGTATATATATATATATATATATATATATATATATATATATGTTTGTGTGTCTGTGTTTGTCCCCTCAACATCGCTTGACAACCGATGTTGGTGTGTTTACGTCCCCGTAACTTAGCGGTTCAGCAAAAGAGACCGATAGAATAAGTACTAGGCTTCCAAAGAATAAGTCCTGGGGTCGATTTGCTCGACTAAAGGCAGTGCTCCAGCATGGCCACAGTCAAATGAGTGAAACAAGTAAAATAGAAAAGAGGATCAGGTTTTTCAGCTGTTGTAAAAATGAACTGGTTGAATCAATAAGCCAGCTTATAAAATCTTTAGTCTTTACAAAACAGAAAGACTTTTTCACTGAACAGCAAACTTAATGCAATGTGTATTAATTCGTACAGGCAAATGCAACTGAATGGGTGGAGAGAGATCCAGGGTGAGAGGGTGGTAGGGAAGAGAGAAAGTGATAAGCAGCTATATGTTGGTTGTTGTTAAGGAGACTCAACAAAATGAAAACAGTGTAAGGACAAAGTGGGGAATGGGGTAGAGATAGGAGAAAGACAAATTGAGGGAAGAGGGAGAAATGAAAGTGAAAGAGAATGATGAATGTCAGCAAAGAGTGAAGGCTTGAAAGAATACAGATGGCTGATGGTGAAGAGAAAGAGAGTGAGTGATGGATGCCAATATTGAGTAACATGAAAGAGAGAGTGATGGTTAGTAGATATGATGCAAATTAAAAGTAGCAGCACTATTCTTTACAAGGCCAGACACAAGACTTGATGCATAAAAACATTATAAGCCTTAACTTAGAAACAAAGGTTTCTAGTAAAAATCCGGTCTGATACAAACATGTATCAAACCAATTGAAGTACAATGTAGATATAAATATTAAAAAAGCTTTCGTCTTTAAGGCACAGGTGTGGCTGTGTGATTGACTTGTGTAAGAGGTTTATTGCCTCACAATGGCTTTTAGTGTTGTAAGAGGTTTATTGCCTCCTTAATGTTTTACTTAGAACTATGTAAGAGGTTTGTTGCCTCAAATCATCATCATCATCATTTAGCGTCCGTTTGCCATGCTAGCATGGGTTGGATGGTTCGACCGGGGTCTGGGAAACCAGGAGGCTGCACCAGGCACCAGTCTGATCTGGCAGTGTTTCTACAGCTGGATGCCCTTCCTAATGCCAACCACTCCGTGAGTGCTTTTTACGTGCCACCAGCACAGGGGCCAGAGGAGGCTGGCAAACGGCCACGATTGGTTGGTGCTTTTACGGGTCACTGACACGGTCGCCAGTCAGGCGGCGCTGGCATCTGCCACGTTTGGACGGTGCTTTTAACGTGTCACCGGCACAGGTATCTTAACTACAATTTCTATTTGATTTTCATTTTGATGTTGGTGTTAACGTACTTGACTCAATAGGTCTCCTCAGGTATTTATAAAGAACAATGTGCTCAGGTAAACAGCAATCGGCAGGTGTTGCTGTTGCCCTCATTATTATCATATCATCTCATTATGTCCTTGTCCAGCCTGCAGCTTCCTGAATAAAAGAAGTATGCATCCCCACCATATGGTTCCAGGTCCAGTCCCACTGCATGGCAACTTGGGCAAGTGTCTTCTATTATAGCCTTGAGCCAACCAAAGCCTTGTGAGTGGATATAGTGGACGAAAACTGAAAGAAGCCCGTCGTATGTGTGCATGTATGAGTGTGTCTTTGTTTGTCCCCCTATCACTGCTTGCTAACTGGCATTGGTGTGTTTATGTCCATGTAACTTAGTTGTTCAGCAAAGGAGAATGACAGAATAAGTACCAAGCTTTAAAAAATAAGTCTTGGGTTTGATTTTATCAAGTAGAAGCCCTCCAAGGTGGTGCTCCAACATGGTTGCAGTCAAATGACTGAAACAAGTAAAAGAATAGCATAACAAGATAACCATACCTGAAGTGAGCAAAAGGTGCAGCAGGAATATACTGTAGAGAAACAACAGGTGACCGACTCCCCTCAGTGTTTATTTGTTGAATAAATGTGTCAGTCTTTCGGACATCATATTCCAACACTAAACCATTCTGAATGCCAGCAAAGAAGTAGTTATGGTCATCTGTGTTCCAAACACAACTCCAAGCAGGAAGTGGGACCTCGTACCTGTAAAAAAATAAAAAAACATTATATGCACATATACGAGGGGGTGTTGAAAAGTTCCTGGTTTTAAGGGTATCATGAAAGGCTTGGTTAGAGGCCCAACCTTCCAAGTACTTTTACAGGGCTTAGAAAACCTGAAGGACCACTGTAACAAGTGTGTAAATCTAAGAGGGGAACATGTTGAATAAAATCATAATTAACTGATCCTTTTTGCATTTTCTTTTACCCAAAGCCAGAAACTTTTCATCACCCCGTCATATATATTATATATATATAAATTAGAGAAAAACCACTATTATGTAATTCAAACAATGATAGACGTAAACCAAATCACAAAGAAAAAATAAAATATAAAACATATTACTAGATCACAAAAAGTACCAAAAACTGAATAAACAATATATAAGTAAATAATAGTGGTTTTTCTCTAATTTATTTATATTATATATTTATATTGTGAAATTTGATTTAATACTAAATTGAATTTTTTCCTGTAAGTTTGGAGTTATACTCCCTAATATATATATATATATATATATATATATATATATATATATATATATATATATACATACACACACACACAATATATATATATAAACACAGAAACATAATACATTCTCATGTATAATGCTAATCTGTAATTATGTGCAATGGATTCCCCCACCACTACCACCACTATATACCCACTGACTTCCCTTTTGTATTATGATAAATAAATAAAGACAGTGAGCTGGCAGAATTGTTACCACTTTAGAGGCATTTCTTCCTGAGTTCAAATTCTGCCACAGTTGAATCTGCCTCTCATCCTTCCAGGGGTCAATAAAATAAGTACCAGGCAGGTATTGGGGGTTGATGAAATGAACTAGCCTCCAACACCCTTCCCCCAAAATATCAGGCATTGTACCTGTAGTAGATAGAATTATGGTACATGGTTAAAGGGGACTTTTAACCAGATTAACTTTAATTGTTACACAAAATACAATGAAAGTGTTCACATCTCTTAAATAAAACTAAAAGCAAATTTTAAAATGACTTTTGAATTTTCCCATTGTAAGCTGTAAAAGTGTACCAGCTGTAAAGCCAACATAATGGAAACCAATTAATCATGTTTTTTCATGTAAATAAGTAAATTATACATGAATAAATTCGGCATGGATATACACACACCCTATACAAGCATATATATATATATCATAGATATAGGGTAAAGAATTATTAATTTAATAATTAATAAATTTTACTAAGTAGTTTGATATGGAAAAAAAAACCTTATCGGTAAAAACTTACACAAAAAGTTTTTTTATAATTATAAACATAATTAAGGGATCAGCGAAAGTTGCTTTACCACATACCGAAAATTTAGAAATAACAGTCAAACTACTAATTCTTCTACTACAATATATCTCCACAGACTGTAATGTATATATACATCTTAGCTATAATGTAAACAGTATAACATTTTAAAGTTAAATCATATGTTCAATGTTTAGAAATATGTCACAAGACAGAAAAGAGAGAACACCTCACATTATGGGTGTTAAGGTAACTATCACTTGATGAGTGATCATGTTATTGATTACACCAAATAAATTCTACCAAACTATCAGTTCTGTTTTAGTGGATAAACTACATCTAAGTTATACATAGATATATTACAATCATTGTTTTAATGTCCACATTCCCATGCTGGCATGGATTAGGCTAAACTAATTGTGGTAGATTTCTACAATCAGATGCTTTTCTTGTAACCAACCTCCACTTGTTTCTAAATAAGAATAAGAAACTATTTCCGCTTGTCCTTCATTCAATAAACAGCTCAATAGCTGGAATATGTTTATGCAGCAGATTGTCAACAAAGTTGCCATCATTTCAATGGAGTCATTGTTTTAAACTGTGCACAAACATCAAAACAATGGCATAACTGCATGCATACACAAATCTGTCTATGAATGAATGAATGAATGAACAACTCAGGGCTGTTGCTAAGCCCCTGCAACCCTTGCAGTCGCAGGGGGCCTCCACAGTTGAGGGCCCCCAGGTTAAGATCAAAGTATGTAGATTAGTCATCTATTTACTTTGGTTAAGATGTTGAACAAGAATTAAACAATCTATGTTAACTGAAAATTTCAAGAAATAAAATGGTAATAGATTGTACCAGCAAAAGTTCTTGTAAAAATATTATATTGTACCACAAACATGTACCAGACTTTGTGGATTGTCTATGATATCTACTGAACATTAACTTAGCTCTCATCTTGATTATTCTAAACTGATTGATTATTTCATGAAGCGAAAAGTGTGCTATGTTTGTCTTTGAAAGTTACCTAGATTATAAAAGTGCTCTTTTATTCATTCTGGAAGTTTTACTTATTGAAATTTGTAATAGACCTAAATAAATTTTAACTTGTACTTTTGCAGGAGGCCTCTAAAAGTCATGTGACGGAGCTGGAATGACTGTTACACTTCCTACAGTTTCCTTCAACTAATTCCACTCACAAAGCATTCATCAGTACAATGTTATAGAAAAATATATCTACCCAGCTCCATGCAATTGGAATTAACTCAAAACAATGTGGTTGCAAAACAGACTTTCTAACCACATTATAAGCCTTAACTTATAATGTGTCCATGCATGTGCTGTTAAAAAAACACACACATATTGTATATTATATCTATATGTGGGTGTGTAAGCATGTATATATCATTGCACATACACACAGTAATAAATATATATATTTTGATGTCCTAGCATGGCTGCAGTCTTGACAGAAACATGTAAAAGTATCACTGGAATATAAGCAGAGACATTCATTTTGCAGGTTGACAACAGGATCAGAATGCAGCTGTAGAAAATTTGACTTAATAAACACTATTTGACCCATGAAGTATGGAATAGTGGATTAAAAGAATGATGATAATGATGATGATGGCATATGAGAGAGTGAATGTATGCGTGTATATGAAACTTCATATACACACATACATTCACTCATATACATTCATACAGGACTCAAAGGAACAAGAATCGTGATACTTACTGTTGAACAACTGTGTTGCTAATTAAACTGGTTAATTTGATTTTTTTGTCCATAGCACAACTAAGCAGTAAACCATCGGAATACGTTGGATGGAAACTCATGGAACGGATAAGTTTAGAATGAAGTGGGATATATTCAGTCGTCCGAAAATCCACCGTACTAATCTGCAAGTACATTCATTTGTGCATAGATAAATAATGTCAGGATAGGTTTTTACAGAAGAAATATAATGAATTTGACTCTTATTTATGCTGGACGGTATAATGCTTACTTTTTTTTTTTCTGTATAAATTTACTAAAACTATTTAATGGTTAACTACTTTTTGAACTTTGATGTTCGTGCTGGTAATCACGGTCCAGGCCATTTTTTACTGCACCTAACACTGACAACATCATAATTCATCCTTACACATGTAAACTCACTAAGTGAATATGTCTTAGCATTCTTACAGAAACCTTCATTTACCTTATACGATGTTTAATGTTGTTTCACATTGATGTTGAATTATGGCAGCAATCTTATGCTCTCTTCATAGAACACTTTTAATGTATGTATTACCAGTTCTTTTGGTATAGTAGATTTTTGCTATCCTTTTTTATGTCCCCTCACAGATATGTATATCCTAACAAGTTGCTTCTTAAATTTTGCACCTCTGTTGTTCAGTAAACACTGAGTTAAACTTGCAAAGCTGTCTATTTTTTCCTTTCAATTTTAAAGTTTATTTTAGTGGGTTACCAAACTATCAGTTTGGTTTCCCGGATAAAACAGTAACGACAAATTTTTAAGTTTGCTTGATATTTTATAAGTGTGAAAGGGATTAATATTTCGATACTCAGTATCAAAGGTTCCGACAAGAATGGGCAGAAAGACACTTTCGACCAATCAGAATTCTGTTTACATAATCAGTTTGATTGGTCACCCTATGACGGTTGAGTTAAGTGTCATCCAAGCTGATGTTTATTGGTAATTAAGCTTAATGTGTGTATTTATCAGCTTTGTTTTTGCTGATAAGAATTATCAACAATTTTTCCAGTGATTGTGAATTGAGAAGACATACAGAAGTATGTTAAAAATCGGACATAATCTCTTGTGGGCAAGAAATTTAAAAAGTTTATTATAAACAACACAAACACTTCGTAATTTAATAGTATTCAATGTGATACCTGTTAAACAGAAATTATTTTCATTTAATGAAAATTTAATAAAATCTAATCATAAGTAAGTGAAATTATGCTAAATACAACTAAATTGAAAACCTTTTTCTCTTGGCCATATCAACAATTCTGAAAACTTTTGGGTGTGAATTTTACACGAGTAGAAGCTTTTTTTAAACAATTCTTATCCTGAAAAATCACCTGCGTAAATTACACAGGTGCGCAAATTACATGGGTTTTTACAGTATATCTGTTTTGTTTAGTTATTATTATGTAATCAATTAAAAACCACACAAGCATGATTTTTTTTATCATAAATGACTACTCACATTAAAAAAAAAATTCTTTTCTGTAATACTATAAAATTTTCACAATAAGCTGACCACAAGTAAAGACACTATAAGCACTTGAATAACAAACCCATTTTTTGTATTTTCTGTTCATTATTACAGGAATGGGTGTTTCACTTAGAAAATTTTCAATATGTTGAAAGTTAAATATATTAATTAAAATTATATTGTGTTAATCATTATATACATCTAGCCTGGATTCTATTGCACTTAATACCAAGTTAAATCTGAAAAATTAGCTTGTAAACTGAGAAGGAAGACAAATATCATGAAATGTAAACATTTAATATACTCACTTTTCTCACACCAAATCCCTGAAACAATGGAATACTTGAGGGCTGTGATACAACCAGAATACCCAGAAAAGGACTGTAGGCCATCACACGGCAGTTCCCACCCTAAAATCAAATGACAATTTTGTTGAATTTGGAAAAACCTGAAATTAATTTTTCTTTAGGACTGTAGATTGGCAATAGCAGTAAAGATACAATGCCTAACAGCATTTATATGTTCTTATTTCTTTATTGCCCACAAGGGGCTAAACATAGAGGGGAAAAGAAGGACAGACAAACGGATTAAGTTGATTACATCGACCCCAGTGCATAACTGGTATATAATTCATCGACCCCAAAAGATGAAAGGCAAAGTTGACCTCGGCGGAATTTGAACTCAGAACATAAAGACAGACGAAATACCACAAAGCATTTCACCCGCCTTTTATAGCATTTATAAGTTCTGAGTTCAAATTCTGTTGAGGTTAATCTTTGTTTTTTATCCTTTTCTGTTGATGATGCAAAGTACCAGTCATGTACTGAAATTGAATCAGTCCCTTGTAAATTCTATCCCAAAATTTGAGGACTGAGCCTAAACTAGAAATCATTATGTAGACATCAACAACAGTACGTGTCCAACGTTGATTTTATTCCTTCTGCCCCTTGGCTTGAGTGTGATGAAAAGCAAAACTGACTTCTGTATGATTAGAACTCAGTACTTTGCCACTTGTGCTATATTCTACCACCAAAACAATAATTATAATAATATTGATTTCAAATTTTAGCACAAGGCCAGTCAGTTTCAGGGGAGGGCTAAGTCAATTACATCAACCTCCCTCCTACTTATTTTACCGACCTTAAAAGGATGAAAAGCAAAGTCAACCTCTGTGGAATTTGAAGTCAACGACCTGGGACGAGGTGGTGAAGCACGACCTTCGAACTATAGGTCTCACCTAGGAAATGACTAGAGACCGAGACCTTTGGAAGTATGCTGTGCGTGAGAAGACCCGGCAGAACAAGTGAGACCATAACCCATGGCCTCTACCTGGGATGTAGCTGGTCCACTTGTATGTGCCTTTCCTTCTTGGGACACAAGACTCTGCTTGTGAAGACCTGTTGAGGCAAGTGAGAATCAGAATCAAAATCGATCAACATCAATGGAAATTGTAGCTGTGATACCAGTGCCGGTGGCACGTAAGCGAACCATCTGAACATGGCCGTTGCCAGCGCCGCCCCGACAGGCCTCCGTGCTGGTGGCACGTAAAAAGCACCATCCGATCGTGCCGGTGGCACGTAAAAAGCACCACCTGACCATGGCCGTTTGCCAGCCCTGTCTGGCACCTGTGCCGGTGGCACGTAAAAAGCACCCACTACACTCATAGAGTGGTTGGTGTTAGGAAGGGCATCCAGCCGTAGAAACATTGCCAGATCAGACTGGGCCTGGTGCATCCTTCTGGCTTCACAGACCCCAGTTGAACCGTCCAACCCATGCTAGCATGGAAAGCGGATGCTAAATGATGATGATGATAAAGATGAGTGAAATATCGCTAAGCATTCTGCCTTAACAACAGTAATATTATTCTTAAAGAATACATATTGAACATAATTAACTGGAGAAAAACTGACAAAATATCCTTCATTTCTTATAAATATTTGGTAAAAGACCATACATTTGTAGGTCTTTGTAGGGGTACTTGTGAGTGATTCAAGTAGACCTGGATGAACAATGTAACAAGGTATACAGTTAGCCAGTTCAGAAGAGCAAAGTCTATTGCAATAAGAATAGAAGAGATGAAACAGTATGTCTGTGTTTCTATGAGTAAATGATTGAAATTGGCCGATGGCTATTAAATTATAGCTAATCGGTCAGATGGCCTTCATCTAGATGCAGTCTGAGAGGTCTTCATGTGTGTGTGTGTGTACAAGCAGCACAGTTCCAGATATGTGAACACTGTGTCTTAGTTTCAGGCTGTAAAAACTCCCCAAAAAGTTCAGGGTTGAAATATTTCTTTGTCCTATGCAGAAATTCAATTTCAGTTTATATCAGACTAGCTGACTCCGTGCCATCAGAAATGACAGCTAATTGTAGTATTTTATATACAAATAAGGTACATAATAATAATCACAGATACAAATATTCACATACTTCCCTTGTACATGCACACACATATACTCAGAGTTGAAATGCTGTTTGATTTTTCTTTTCAGCATTGAATGTTCACCATCCCATTTCCATTGCACGCACACACACACACACATATTGACATACCTCCTTTTTACATACACACGCATATACTCAGAGTTGAAATGCTGATTTTTTTTACCCGCTTCCTTCCTTATTCATCTATCACCCCTTCCTTTTTCCATTGCTATTACTTTCTCGCACCCTCTCTCAGTCAGAGCAATTACTCTCACTACTTCTCCTTCACTCAATTACTATTTTCTCTCTTCCATTTATGCTTCTCTTTCTCCTACTCCATCCTACTCCTACTCTGTGATTTTGGACAAACATACACACACAAATATATAAAAACACTACGCTCATTACTCTATTAGGAGATTATATACAACATCATTTTTTTTTATATCTACTCTTATCATGCTAGCATGGGTTGGAAGAAACATTCTCAAGCAGTATTCTACAATAGGGTGTTCTTCCTGGTACCAACCCTTATTTGTTTTCATATATCTAGAGATGAATTTCTACATGGTGAAAATACCTGTACACACACAAAATAAACACCTGCCTGTCCCATGCACATTTCAATATTTGACTTCAATATGTTCGATTTTCCACCAAGTAACTACAACAAAATATTTATTTCTTTATTGCCCACAAAGGGGCTAAACACAGAGGGGAGAAACAGGGACACACAAAGGGATTAAGTTGATTACATCGACCCCAGTGCATAACTGGTACTTATTTAATTGACCCCGAAAGGATGAAAAGCAAAGTCGACCTCAGCAGAATTTAAACCCAGAATGTAATGGCAGATGAAATACCACTAAGCATTTTGCCCAGCCTGTTAACGATTTTGCCAGCTTGCTGCCCTACAACAAAATATTGCCTGAGAAAAATCCTCCAACCCATGTCAGATAGGAAAAAAAAATGGGTGTTAAATGATGAACATGTATCATACTTTATTTTACTGGCCTCTGTAATCAAGTTGCTGATCTGTGGGATATATTGTATATAGGAATATACACAAAAGGTATGCATCATTCAAGCTGTGCCAGTGTGAAGACACACAGAGATAAATGCACATACACACATGTACACAAACATATACAAAAGGCTTCCATACAGTTTCCATCTGCCAAATTGCACCCACAAGGCATAGTTCAACCCAAATTCATAGAAGACATGCAGCAAGACTGAACATGAAACCATGTAGCTACTGCAAAGCAGGTCTCTTATGAGGGGGTGCTGAAAGGTTCCTGGCTTTAAGGTTATCGTTAAGGGCCTGCTTGGAGGCCCAACCTTCTCAGTTCTTTTTACAGGGCTTAGAAAATCTGAAGGATTGTTGCAATAAGTGTGTGAATCTGAGAGGGGAATATGTTGAATAAAATCATAATTAACTGATCCTCCGGTATTTTCTTTTACCTAAAGTCAGGAATTTTTCAGCACCCCTTCATAACTGCAAATCTATGCCTACATCAAAGCAAAAGAAAGAAAGAAAAACCCAGTTTTTAAATGATTTGTCACGTACCTCCCAAATCAAAATTGTTTTAATACACCTATATTGTCCATTTCCACTTGCTTCTTGGCTTTTGTTTACAGAATTTTCCTGAGAGAGTGAAATATCTGTAGTTATGCCAGTGCTGCTCCCCATCAACCGACTCCTACAATAAAAAATAAATCATTGCATTTATTCTTTTACTTGTTTCAGTCATTTGACAGTGGCCACACTGGAGCACTGCCTTGAAGGGTTTTAGTCAAACAAATCGACCATGGGACTTTTTTTTAAAGTCTAATACTTATTTTGTTGGTCTCTTTTGCTGAACTGCTTAGTTACAGGGACATAAACACATCAACACCAATTGTCAAGTAGTGACAGGGGGACAAACACAATCACAAAAATATATATATATATGATAGGCTTCTTTCAGTTTCGTATTTCTTTACTGCCCACAAGGGGCTACACACAGAGGGGACAAACAAGGACAGAAAACAGATTAAGTTGATTATATCAACCCCAGTGCATAACTAGTACTTATTTAATCGACCCCGAAAGGATGAAAGGCAAAGTTGACCATGGCGAAATTTGAACTCAGAATATACTGGCAGACGAAATACCGCTAAGCATTTCGCCTGGCATGCTAACATTTCTGCCAGCTTGCTGCCTTTGCTAAATCCACTCACAAGGCTTTGGTCGGCCTGAGGTTATTAAAGACACTTATCCAAGGTGCCATGCATTGGGACTGAACCCAGAATCATGTGATTGGGAAGCAAGCTTCTTACCACACAGCCACACCGGCACCTATTTGAGAAATTTTTTAAAATCAACAATCACAATACTTAGTTACTATTATGTGCCAGTCGCCAAATGCAACTGTCATTTTGTGCCAGCAAGATTTGGGGTTAAAAGCATGGGGCAAATATTAATTACATAGACAATACGCTCTATAAAGTAGTCGAAAAACAAGACATAAAATAGAGAGGATTCTTTAGTTCTCATTGTGAACAAGACAAGGTCCACCAGTGCTGGTGCTATGGTAAAATGAAGCCAATAACACTATGTGAAGAGGTTAATATTAGGAAGAGCATTCAGTTGCAGCTTTTAACCCAGTCAAGATGTATTCTCACTATAGTGGGAATAGGTTAACCCTTTAGTATTTAATCAAGCCATATCTGACTTAAATATTCTAATGTTAATACTGACCAGGTCCAACCTTTCACAATGTCATTCTAAAACTATACAATTAAAGCTACAGGATAATGTGGGATTAAATAAAAATTAAAAAAACAATGGGAAAAATATGTAATCTGAGTGCTAAAGGGTTGAACATCCTCTCTCTTGGATTCCCAGTAAAGCAGTAACGAAGAATGTACGTAGTAAAAGATGTTGCCGATTCTGTCCATTAGTTTGCCTTAAATTGTTACTCTTGAGCTGTATTCTTTTATTTGTTGCAGTCAGTTGAGTGTGGCCATGCTGGAGCACCACCTCGAATGATTTCAGTTGAACAAATGATGATGATGAAACTGATCCTAGAGCCTTTTCCCTTTAAGTCTAGTACTTATTCTATCAGTCTCTTTTGCCAAACCGTTGAGTTACAGGGACGTAAACACATCAGTGCCAGTTGTCACGTGGTATGGGGGTTGGGGGCAAACACAGACACAAAAACACACATGACGGGCTTCTTTCAGTTGCCTTCTACCAAATCCACTTACAAGGCACTGGTTGGTCCAAGGCTACTGTAGAAGATTCTTGCCCAAGGTTCCACGCAATGGGATTGAACATGGAGTCATGTGGTTGGGAAGCAAGCTTCTTACCACATAGCCCCACTTATGCCTATATGCAACTATTTTCTTTTCTTTGTTTTGCTCAGGCGCCCAGGTCTGAGAGGGTTAAAAATGGAACATACAAGTTAGATGTCTTCCCCCAACCTTGCATGTTGTTGCATGGATGTAAAAGAACAACAACATCAATGCCAAATTGTTGAAGATGATATTTTATAGCTGGACAACTTTCCTGCTATCAACCATTCAACTGTATATGTGGTACTTGTTTGCAGATAGGTTCTCTGAAACCATAAAATGACTGTGACATTATTGCTAGTAGGGTGCTAAGAGCACCATCTGAGCGTGATCGTTGCCAGAGCAGCTAACTGGCTTCCGTGCCGGTGGCATGTAGGAGGCACCATTCAAGCGGGATCGTTATCAGCATCACCTTACTGGCACCTGTGCCGTTGGCATGTGTAAAAAGTTCGAGCGAGGTCGTTGCCAGTACCGCCTGACAGGACCCCGTGCCGGTGGCACGTAAAAGCACCCACTACATTCTCGGAGTGGTTGGCATTAGGAAGGGCATCCAGCTGTAGAAACTCTGCCAGATCTAGATTGGGGCCTGGTGCAGCCATCTGGTTCGCCAGCCCACAGTCAAACCGTCCAACCCATGCTAGCATGGAAAGCGGACGTTAAACGGCGATGATGATGACGAACAGTTATGGACAAAGTGCAGGACTTTCTGAATGGCATGCCTAATGAAAAATTAACTTGAATTCTTTTAGTAGTGTGGCCTGCCAAATGCTGAGTCATGACTCCTGCAGCCCACGTTTTGGAAAAGGCTGCCCATCCCTGATCAAGAGGTACAAATCCATAAACTTGGTTTTCAACAATGAATGCAACCATACTTTGTATGCTTTATCGTGCAGCAAAGGGTATATATTTAATTTGTTAATATGAAAGGCTACAGTAGGGTTTGGACACATGACCGTATGATCAGTTGTCCAGCACCTTAACAAAACCATTATGCTTTATTTTATTTTCGCACAAAGATATATTTGAGGAAAACACCAAAACAATACTAAAAAAAAAAAATCATATACAACAAACACATATTTATGTGTGTGTGCGCGAAGGTAAAGAAATGTTACCTGAGAAATTTAATTTCATTTTGGGCCTCTTTAAGTTCAGTTAGTAGCTTGGAACAATCCAGTTGATATTTGCAACCAAGTTCAGCTAATTCCATTTTCAATTCAGCATTTCTTTGCTTGCTTTGAGCAAGTTCTTGTAAAGCTCTATCACGTTCAATAGTGTCCACAGCCTAGAAAACAGCAACATTGTTAATAAAGATATATACATCATCATCACCGTTTAGCGTCCGTTTTCCATGCTAGCATGGGTTGGACGGTTCTACTGGGGTCTGTGAAGCAAGAAGGCTTCATCAGGCCCAGTCAAATCTGGCAGTGTTTCATACACAAACAAACAGTTATATGCATACACATAACAGGTGCAGGAGTAGCTGTGTGGTAAGTAGCTTGCTTACTAGCCACATGGCTCCGGGTTCAGTCCCACTGCGTGGTACCTTGGGCAAGTGTCTTCTACTATAACCTTGGGCTAATCAAAGCCTTGTGAATGGATTTGGTAAACGGAAACTTTATATATATATATATATATATTCTTTTACTTGCTTTAGTCATTTAACCGCAGCCATGCTGGAGCACCACTTTAAGGGGTTTTTCTAGTCAAAGAAATCGACCTTGGGACTTATTCTTCGTAAGATATTTATCTATTTATCTATCAGCCTGTTTTGCCGAAACACTAAGTTAAGGAAATGTAAACACACCAACATCGACTGTCAAGAAATTGTGGGGGCACACACACACACACACACACACACACAATGGGCTTCTTTCAGTTTCTGTCTATTAAATCCACTCACAAGGCTTTGGTTGGCAAAAGGCTATAGTAGAAGACACTTGCCCAAAGTATCAGGGACTGAACCTGGAACCATGTGGTTTGGAAGCAAGCTTCTTACCACACAGCCACACCTGTATATACACTACCGTCAGAAATTAATTAGCACCCTTGATTTGCTCTTCACTCAAGGTATGCGCTGTCACCTAGTGGCCATATCTCGAACTATTGCTTTGTTTCGAGTTCACAGTTGCGCAGAACGATGACGTAACTTTGTTTGCAGAGCAGTTTGAGAGTCTACAGCCTTATGATGTTGACATAGCAGTGCAACAACTTGGAGTGCGGATGCAGACAAATCTTCCTTTGTTTAATAGATATAGGTAGCGCCTCGCAAGGACCGAAATCACACCATACTAAGTTTTCTCATCGCGTAAGACGTTTTGAACAACTCATAAGGTTAATTGATTTAACCTATTTAATGTAGAAATTTGAGAAGTGCTAATTAATTTCTGACGCAAGTGTATATATACGTACACACACACACACACATATATATATATATCAAAGAGAGAGAAAGAGAGAGAGATACTTGAAAAGAATTTAGCCAATACCCACCCGGATGTTTCTGGAAAACACGACCCGTATGTCACTTCTTTTGGCTTTACAGTTACAATGGGGACATTTATCTCCTTGACCTCTTAACCATTTATCGATGCAGCTGAGACAATATAAAGAAATAAAATATGCTAAACGAAATACAGTACCAATACAACATAGCTTACAAAATAAATATACACCTTGCTTCATACTACATCACTCCTTAGTTGAGGGGTCTTGTCATACAAGTTACTTGGGGGGCCTCATTGATGCTGATGCCATGGAAAAAACATCCAGGTACACTTTGTAAAGTGGTTGGCATTATCTAGCTGTAGAAATCAAGCACACAGGAACTCATGGACACATGCTCATACTCTTGCACAGATATACATCTATTTATTCAGCATTTATCAAACAAAGAAGACAGTGGAACTGTCTTTGAGAGAAACATGGTGTGCATTTGTGAAGAAAACAAAGAGAAAACCAAAACTGCTATCTTATGTATATAAAAATAACATAAGTCAGTATTTAGAAAACATACATACACACTTAGGTATAAACATACAGACATATACACACACGCTAAGAGTTGCTGAAGCATGGAACAACCTGCCGGCATCAGTTGTTAGTTGCCGGAGCACTGCATCCTTCAAAACTTCCATGGTTCCTGAGATTCGCCAACACTACACCTGATGTTTTCCCTTCCATACACACCCAAGCATGTATCTGACTCATACACTGTTCACTTCCCAGACATTTGTACATTACTGCATATGCTTTATATGCACTTTTGACGAGTTGTGGTGCACCTGAGCATTTTACACAATAATTTCATTATTATTATTATTTTTTTTTTTATACTCATATTGGACAGATTGTGGACAAATCCCAACACTGGAACATAAATTCAAAAGAAATGGAAGAAGAAAGACGTGTCACTGAAGAGGTTGCAACAATGCAATGGAATAATTGACAAAAAACAAGAAATAACAACACAAACAATACTGTGAACAATAACAATAAAGGACCAAACCAGTGTGTGTGTTTATTATTACTGGCATAATGCCCCTCCCAAGATTCAATAAAATTTATTTACTATTATTTATTTATATATTTTGTTTGCCTTATAGTTGCTGACATTTGGTTCCAGCTCAACCACTATCAAGTGGAGTTCTGATCAAGCATTCCAGCTGTGACCACCCTTTGTTTTTAAAATGTTATCTGGGACCACCCCATCAAATGCTTCTTTATCATACTTAAAACAGTAAGGTATGCTTTTAGATAGATTCAGTTATTTTGTAGTAGGGGACTGTTATTCTTTTTGATTGTTAAGGTCATAACTACTCAATCTGGATTAAAAATCAAAATAAAAACAAAAGACACAATCTTTAAACTATTAATTGCATGAAAGTCAATTACCTTTCACCAAACAGATGACCACATTTAAGGGAAGCTGGCCTATGATTACCAGAGGTTGTCCAAGGTTCGAAACAAATGGAGCAGGTCTATAAGAAATAGGATCAGCACAATATCATTACACAAGAATGAATATTTAAAACAAACAAAAGAAAAAAAAACATGTACCAAGAATATAGGTGAGAGCATAAATTCCTTGTAATGTAATGAGGCTTATGAAATCATCATCATCGTCGTCGTTTAACGTCTGCCTTCCATGCTGTCATGGGTCGGAGGGTTTGACAGGAGCTGGCCAGGCAGAAGATTGCACCAGACTTCTGTGTCTGTTTTAGTACAGTTTTTATGACTGGATGCAGTTCCTAACACCAACCACCCAGCAGAGTAGACTGAGTGCTTTTTATGGGGCACGAGGTCAGTTTTAGCATGGGGTTTTTTTTACAGCTGGATGCCCTTCCTGATGTCATATGTGTTATTCGAGCAAAGCACTTCAGTCTACAGACATCAAGCATGATGAACTGCAAAAGTAATCAGTGGGACATAAAACAAATGTTAGTAGAGGCACGTGGCTTAGTGATTAGAGCAGCAGACTCGCAGTCGAGGGATCGCGGGTTCAAATCTCAGACCGGGTGATGTGTGTGTTTATGAGCGAAGCACCTAAGCTCCACGCGGCTCCGGCAGAAGGTAATGGCGAACTTCTGCTGACTCTTTCGCCACAACTCTCTCTCACTCTTTCCTCCTGCATCTTGCAGCTCACCTGTGATGGACCGGCATCCCATCCAGGTGGGGAACCTATACGCCATGGAAACCGGCCCTTATGAGCCAGGTATGGCTCGAGAAGGAACAAACAAAATTAAAAAAAAAAAATGTCACTGTTGGCACCAATGGAAATACACATGGAAAGAAACATGCATGCAAATAGACATACAGATATACATATGTGTGTGTGTTGTTTTATATATATATATATATATATATATATATACAAGGTTATTCAAAAAGAATGAACCAATTAAAATATTGCATAATGAAATTGGTTCATTCATTTTCAATAACCCTGTATATCGGCACGTAATGAGCACCATTTGAGCGTGATCGTTACCTGCATCGCCTTACTGGCACTTGTGCTGGTGGCACATAAAAAAATATTCAAGCGAAGTCGTTGCCAGTGCCACTAGACTGGCTCCTGTGCAGGTGACACATAAAAAGCACCATTTGAGCATGGCCATTACCAGTACTGCCTGACTGGCTCTCATGCCAGTGGCACGTAAAAGCACTCACTACTCTGCCAGATCAGATTGGAGCCTGGTGCAGCCATCTGGTTCGCCAGACCTCAGTCAAATTGTCCAACCCATGCTAGCATGGAAAGCGGACGTTAAACGATGATGATGATAAATGTGAATAAATAAGCATTACATTTGACAGAATAATCTGAATGTTCAAGAATCAAAGAAGTGAGGGTTTGCAACAGGAAGGGTACATGGTTGTAGAAAATCTGCCTGACTCACCAGGCAGAAAAAAGTGGACATTAATATGGCGATGATTATGATGACAGCCATGTGTGGTTAAAAAGCTTGCAGGAAAAGAGTGAGCAAGAAGGGAATTCCAAGAGGTTGTAGTTATAAGGAGGAAAGACTGAGTGAAGTGCTTAATGCCATGTCTGGGATGTAAGATATAAGTATGAGAGGATGAGAGAGATGGAGAAGGACTGTAGCTGGATAATTCAAAAGATTAGGCGCCAATCGTCTGAGACCCCCTTCGGTCACAACACTGACCATGGGATTGCACCTAGAAAGTTACCCTCCCAGGCACAAGTCTGGGCAAGGTTGTTTATGGAAGACCAGCAGTCGCCCATGCATACCGGCTTCCCCTCCCCACGCTACCAGTGTTATCCAAGGGAAAGGCCAAGGCAGATACAGCTTGGCTCCAGTGACGTCGCAACTCATTTCTACAGCTGAGTGAACTGAGTGAAATAAAGTGTCTTGCTCAAGAACACAGCATGCAGCCCAGACCGGGATACGAGCTCACAACCTCATGATCGTAAGCTCGATGCTCTAACCACTGAGCCATGCACCTTCACTAGCTGCCAATAGTAATAATGATAAAAAAGATAAAGGGAGAAAACTATGTGACTCTGAAATAGTGATTACAGCATTAGCTCAAAGCTTCAATATTGCTTAACCTAATCAAGCCTTAGCTCTTAGCCTTCAGATTTTGATTATGTGATTGTATGTTTTTAGGATGACATTGTAGGGTAGGTGTGAGAGGTCAGATCCAGTCAGTTTGAACATAGAACAGGTAGAGCATTTGGGGGGGTTTGAATGCTAAAGGGGTAATTATATTTATAATGGTGGGGCTGAAAAGTTCATACTCTTCCTATGAAGGAGTGACGCTAGAGCTGCGAAACCTTGCAAGCACTAAATTCAACTCTTCTTTTTAATAAGCGCATTGTTTCTTTCCAGGTAAGCTGACATCTAACTGCTCAGAGAAGACTTCCAAAGTAACTAGTACCGGCTTCTCTTGAAGGTAAATAGAATTTGGCATTGTACTGTTATCAAGTACCTGCAGAAAAACGGTTTAGCCCCCAAGGACATTCATGCTGACATGGTTGCTACATTAAGGGACGATGCTCCAACTATTATTATCAACAGTGCAAAAGTGGGCAGCTGAATTTAGGAGGGGAAGGGAGAGTTTTGAAGACGACCCAAGTCCTGCAACTGCCACCCCATGGAAAATAATGATCATGTACACCACATTGTGATGGATAACAGGCAATTGACTATAAAAGGGTTTTTACTGTTTGACCTACAGATTTAAAAAATAATTTTTTGTAACTAAACACTTTCAAACTTCGTATACCGGTAGAATGTGTCATATAAAACATCTTCCACTCTTAGCGTTTTTAAGAAAAGCTTATATTTAGGAAGTTATTTCGTGTTGAAGTTCTCATATTTCGGTAATTTCAACCAATCAATGATGTGTATTCAACTGAATAAAAAACTGTTGTGGTCTGTCAACAAGAACTTCCGGTGGTGTATATTTCGTTTGTCACTGTTATTTATTACAACCCGAACCCTAAAACCTTAAAACCAGTATAAATGCACGAACGATGTCATAAATAACAGTGACAAATGAAAAATACACCGCGGATAGTTGTTGCTGACAAACAACAGCAGTAATTTTATTCAGTTGAATAACCAGTGCCTTGTAAGTGGATTTGGTAGAAGGAAACTGAAAGAAGCCCGTCATGTGTGTGTGTGTGTTTTTGTGTCTGTGTTTGCCCCCTACCCCCATACCACGTGACAACTGGCGTTGGTGTGTTTACGTCCCTGTAACTCAGCAGTTTGGCAAAAGAGACTGATAGAATAAGTACTAGACTTAAAGGAAAAAGTCATTGATTGGCTGAAATTACCAAAATATGAGAATTTCAACACGAAATAACTTTTTAAACATAAACTTTTCTCAAAAACGCTAAGAGTAAAAGGTGTTTTATATGACACATTCTACCACTATACGAAGTTTGAAAGTGTTTAGTTACAAAAAATTATTTTTTAAATCTGTAGGTCAAACGGTAAAGATCCGACTATAAATCATATAGCCAATGCTATTAGCATACCCCATGAGAGAATTGAGAATATTGGGTAGAAAATAAAATAAGACAAATAGAATTTTTTAAAAAATTGAAATTTCTGAATAGTTCTTTAGCTTACTTCATCATCCTGTGAATCACCTTCTTTGAGATGATTTGGTTTTGCTGGAGATTCAATTCGGCGCCGCTTAGGTGACCGAAAATCAGTGTCGGAAGCTGAAGATGGTGGTGGTGTACTATTTTGTTGTGGCAGTACATTTTCTGCTGTTGGACCATGGTTGTTGCTATTGTTGGAATTATTCCCATCATCTTCTGCGATGATGATGACATCGGCTGGTCCAGCTGTCACCTCGTTATCAGGTTGGTTAGAATCATCTCTAGACTAACAAATAGAAATTAAAGAAAAATAATAAAATCAATCAGTTTGTTTTGTTTATTTTTTTTATATCGTAATTTGTGAGCAATTATGTCATTAGTAATATGTTCCCAATGGACTAATTACTAGTTCACTGAATTTTTGATGACAAGAGTGACAAAGGAAGTGTTTAACCTAGTGGTTGTCAACCATTTTTTACCTATGGACTCCTCTGATTCCTATTTTACTCTACTGGACCCTAATAAGCATTCAATCTTTAAAAATCCTTAACATATTTATAGGCGTAGGAGTGGCTGTGTGGTAAGTAGCTTGCTTACCAACCACATGGTTCTGGGTTCAGTCCCACTGTGTGGCACCTTGGGCAGCCAGCAGTAGCAGGCATCTATTAGTCACTAGCAGCAAACATTTACATGAACATTCTTTTTTCTTAAGGCTGTTCATGCCTTTTATGGTGCTATTTCAAGGTTGTGCTTCTAAATAAGAAATCTGAGCAAAGAGGTTCAAATTTGGCCAAATCCTTATTACAACTTTTTTGCCTTTTTACTGACAGCATACAACAGAATAGTGTCTTGTGTATGCTGAGACCCCCTTCGGTCTTGACTGACAATGGGATTGCATCTAGAAAGTTACTCTCCGAGGCACATGTCTGGGCAAGGTTGTTTATAGAAGACCAGCAGTCACCCATGCACACCGCCCCGCCCCCAGTGTTATCCAAGGGAAAGGCAAAGGGGCTGATACAGCTTGGCACCTGTGACGTCGCAACTCATTTCTACAGTTGAGTGAACTGGAGCAACGTGAAATAAAGTGTCTTGCTCAAGAACACAAGACACAGCTCGGTCTGGGATTCGAACTCACAACTTCATAACTGTAACCTCGACGCTCTAACTACTGAGCCATGTGCCTTGTGTATGAGTATCAATATATATCAAATGAAAGTTCGAACTAACAGAATCTGAGTTCAAATATTGCCAGATTCAACTTTGACTTTCATCCTTTTGGGGTCGATGAAATAAGTACCAGTTAAACACTGGGGTCGATGTAATCAACTATTCGCCTCCCCAAAATTGACAGCCTTGTACCAAATGAAGGTGTGAATCATTAGCATGACAGGCAAAATGCTTAGTGGCATTTCATCCAACTTTACTTTCTGAGTTCAAATGTCACCAGGGCTGACTTTGCCTTTTATACTTTTGGGGGTCGACAAAATAAGTACCAGTTGAACACTGGGATTGATGTAGTCAACTATTCTCCTTCCCAAAACTGATCGCCTTGTACCAAAATTTGAAAAATCAACCTATTCCAACAATATTCTTCCCGTTTTTCCAGACCAAATCAAGCAAGGTATCCTTCCTTGTCTTAAAAGTAGGATGTGAGAGATTCTGCTACTATTTCTGGCAGGTTGAGTAGTCACAAGGAAGCTCCATCTTTGGCATGTAACATCTTGGTGAATGGCAAATACAAGACCAATTTCATTATTTTAGTGAAAAAGTCTCAGAAATTCTTCTATGGGTCCTATACATGAAGTTAGGCTTCCATAAGTCAATAGTGATTTCAAATTTTGGCACAAGGCCAGCACTTTCAGGGGAGGGGTTAAGTCAATTACATTGACCCTAGTACTCAACTGGTACTTATTTTACCAACCCTGAAAGGATTAAAAGCAAAGTTGACCACAGCAACGTTTGAACTCAGAACACGAAGATGGATGAAATTTCGGTAAGCATTTTGCCTGGTGTGTCAACAATTCTGCCAGTTCATTGCCATCCTATAAATTTAACGTTACATGCTTTTATACAATGAAAACCATTTTTATCCTAAATATGTACCACTAAAATCGGAGTGCACCTAATATGCCCGTGCATCTTTTAAAAGGTTGGTGATGGGCATTTGGGGTCCTAAAATACTGCCTCAGAAATTCTGTGGCACATAAAAAGCACCATCTGAACGTGGCCGATGCCAGCACCGCCTCGACTGGCTTCTGTGCCGGTGGCACATAAAAAAGCACCAACCGATCATGGCCGATGCCAGACCCCTCTGGCACCTGTGCAGGTGGCACGTAAAAAGCACCCACTACACTCGCGGAGTGGTTGGCGTTAGGAAGGGCATCCAGCTGTAGAAACACTGCCAGATCAGACTGGAGCCTGGAGCAGCCCCTGGCTCCCCAGACCCCGGTCGAACCGTCCAACCCGTGCTAGCACGGAAAACGGACGTTAAACGACGATGATGATGATAATGATGATGAAGATGATGACAATGATGATAGATATGTTAACTTACAGAATCAAGATCTATATGTACAACTGATGTCCCGGAAGCCACAGGTAACTCCTGTTCAGCATTTGAATCTGACTAAAAGGAAAAACAATAAAATACAAGTGATTGACACAGTCAAATTAATAAATCATCCAAATATTTAAAAGTCTGAATATTCAACGTGAATTGTTGTTAAGAAAATGATAATCTTTTTTTTTTCAGATAGGTTCAGAAGTTTGCTTCCAAGCCTGTGGTTTGGGGTTCAGTTCCACTGCACAGCACCTTGAACAAGTTTCTTCAACAATAGGCCCAGGTCAACCAAAGCCTTGCGAGTGGATTTCCTGGATGAAAACTGAAAGACACTTGTCTGTCTGTCTATCTATATACATATATATATCATCATCATCCTCGTTTAACGTCCGTTTTCCATGCTAGCAAGGGTTGGACGGTTCGACCAGGTTCTGGGAAGCCAGGAGGCTGTACCAGGCTCCAGTCTGATCTGGCAGTGTTTCTACAGCTGGATGCCCTTCCTAACACCAACCACTCTGTGAGTGTAGTGGGTGCTTTTTACGTGCCACCAACACAGGTATCACAACTACAATTTCCATTTGATTTTTTGATGTTGATGTACTTGACTCAATAGGTCTCCTCAAGCACAGCAGGTTGCCCATAATCATCATCATTGTTTAACGTCCACCTTCCATGATGGCATGGGTTGGACAGTTTGACAGGAGCTAGCCAGGTAGAAGACTGCACCAGAATTCTGTATCTATTTTGGCATGCTTTTTTGTTTGGTTTGTTCTTACTGCTTTAACCATTTCATGACCGAATTCCTGTTAAAATACACTGCCTTTGTTTTAACTAATTTTGTAATAATGAAGAATTTAGTAAAATAACTTTATTATAATTAAGCTGGAGTTTAGAACATAAATGAGTACGAAATTTTTATGGAAGGTTTTAATTTAGTTCTCTTGAAAATAGGAAGATTGTATCATAGATCCACAGGTGGTCTTGGGCAGTTTGGTATCAAAATGGTTAAGATTCTTTCAGTTGCTAACCACTTGACTGTCAACCATGTATACTAAAGTAAGCTAAGCTATGTGTCTTGCCCGGGAGCAAAACTTAACATGATGGATGTTAAGAAGACATGTTAGATCATGTAATTTAGCATTTTACACAGCTATTTTTAATTAATTTAATTAAAGAGAAAAAAAAATGAGGTTTGAATTAACATACAGATTCAGCCGTTTCAACATATAACTCTGGTGTATTTGGTCCATCATCATAATCATTCTCGTTACCAGGAACATAATCTTCGTCGTCATCATTATCACCGGTAAGATAATTATCAATATCTGAGTGGTCTGAAGCTGGGTTGTTTAAAACTGAGGGGTTTGAAGTTATGTTGCCTGAAGTTGGGTGGTTTGAAGTTACCTGGCCTGAAGCAGGATGGTTTAAAGTTGCCTGGCCTGAAGTAGGATTGCTTGAATTTGCCTGGCCTGAAGCAGGATGGCTTGAAGTTGCCTGGCCTGAAGCAGGATGGCTTGAAGTTGCCTGGCCTGAAGCAGGATGATTCGAAGTTGCCTGGCCTGAAGCAGGATGGTTTAAAGTTGCCTGGCCTAAAGCAGGATGGCTTGAAGTTGCCTGGCCTGAAGCAGGATGATTTGAAGTTGCCTGGCCTGAAGCAGGATGGTTTAAAGTTGCCTGGCCTGAAGCAGGATGGCTCAAAGTTGCCTGGCCTGAAGCAGGATGATTTGAAGTTGCCTGGCCTGAAGCAGGATGATTTGAAGTTGCCTGGCCTGAAGCAGGATGGCTCGAAGTTGCCTGGCCTGAAGTTGCTTGGCTTGAAGCTGTGTAATCTGAATCTGCATTGTCTGAAGTTGGGTGGTCTGAGGTAGTCAAAGTTGTGGCTTCATTTTCGCTCATCTGAAAATATATCAATGAGTAAACACATTTCAAGAGAAAAAGATTAAGGCCAGCAATTGTAAAGATATTTATGGTTAAGATTACTAACACCAGCCATTGTAAGGATAATTATCTTTTACTTAGCACACCCTGAAGGGTTTTAGTTGAGCAAATCAACCCCAGTACTTATTTTAAAGTCTGGTACTTATTCTATCAGTCTCTTTTGCCAAACCACTAAGTTATGGGGACATAAACAAACCAACACCAGTTGTCAAGTGGTGGGGATAACAAACACAAATGCAAAGACATACATGCACACACAACAGGCTTCCACACAGTTTCCATGTAACAAATTCACTCACAAGGCATTGATCATCTTGGGGTTATAATAGAAGATGTTTGCCCAAGGTGATGTGTAATGGAACTGAACCTGAAACCCATGTAGTTGCAAAGCAAGGTTCTGAACCACACAGCCATGCCTGTCTAAAAAAGCGTAATGTGACTGATGTGGAGCTTGAGCCCATGATCCTGAGATTCAGATGCTCATGCTCCGGCTGGGCTTCTACATTACGGTTAAAATCTTGAAGAACAATTGTGAAGGTTTTAAAGAAGCAGGAAAGAAGAGAGATAAGAAAGAAAAAAATTGGTGGTGGGACGAAGCAGCGGATAATAGAGGAGTGATGGCCCATACCTCCCAAAACAAGAGAGGTACTCATCCATTCTCTGTGGTAATAATTGTGATGGTTTTGCTTCAGAGAATGGCAAGTGACACTCACTGCAGCAGCCATTCCACCCGATTTTGCAGAAGAAATCGGTAGTACAGGGTCCTAGAACAGCTGACATCTTGACAGCAACTGGCCAGACACCCGTGTTTATTGATTTTTCTTTCCTCAGCATAATGGGTGGCAACACTCAGGTTTGGAGCTGATGCTGCAAGACTGGAGCCAGAGAATGTGCCACTGCACATCATGTCCCAAGATTATTAACATTACCAATTGTAAGATATGGTTAACTGTTAACAACAATTATAAGTATGGCTGCGGTTAAATTTGCTAATACCAGCAATTATATGGGTAAGTTATGGTTAAGATTGTGAATACTAGCAACTTATAATGGGTGCAATGGCTTTGATTGTTAACCTTGCTAATTAGAAATACTGTGATAGTTTGAGATAAAATCACAACTTGTAAAGGGTGAGATGTGCTGGTGCCATGTAAAGAACACTCAGTCCACTCTGTAGGGTGGTTGGCATTAGGAAGGGCATCCAGCTGTAAAAACTATGCCAAAACAAACAATGAAACCTGGTACAGTTTTCTGCCTTGTCAGCATGGAAAACGGACATTTAAGCCTTTCGTTACCAACCTGGCTGAATCTGGCTCTGAGTACAAATGTCTTGTTTTCATAAGTTTTGAATTAAAAACTTCCACCAAACCTTAGTCACAATTTATGTTCCTAAAACTAGCTGAATGATAACTAAGTTATTTTACTAAATTCTTAGTTATATTTAAAGTAATTGAAAGAAGCACAGAGCATCTCAAAATAAATACAGTAACGAAAGGGTTAATGATGATGATAAGATACTTTGAACTAAGGTGGTGAGCTGGCAGAAACGTTAGCACACCGGGCGAAATGCTTAGTGGTATTTTGTCTGCCGCTACATTCTGAGTTCAAATTCCGCGGAGGTCGACTTTGCCTTTCGTCCTTCCGGGGTCGATATAACCGACTTAATCCATTTGTCTGTCCTTGTTTGTCCCCTCTGTGTGTAGCCCCTTGTGGGCAGTAAAGAAATGAGATACTTTGAACTAATAAACACAAAAAGAAAATGTTTACTGGAATTTTTGTTTATTAGGTTTATCTCGCTTTCTAGATAATCCCACCCACCCTTATGTAATGTGGGTTAGTCACATATCTCTTTCACAGCAAGACACCTGTTCCTGTCCCTCCATCATAATTTAGTTTTCTCAACACCTTGCATAAAGACACCTGAAATACTATATTTTATCTTTTGCTTGTTCAGATGTTAGACTACGGTCATGCTGGAGGATTGCCATGAAAGTTTTATTTTAATGAATCGATTCTAGAACTTATTAAACCTGGTATTTATTCTATCAGTCTCTTTTTACATGGACATAAACAAACCAACACCTATAGTCAAGCGATGGAGGGAGACACAAACACATGTATACACACACACACTATATATATTTCTTTATTGCCCACAGGGGGCTAAACACAGCGGGGACAAACAAGGACAAAGGGATTAAGTCGATTACATTGACCCCAGTGTGTAACTGGTACTTATTTAATTGACCC
This sequence comes from Octopus sinensis, assembly GCF_006345805.1. Taxonomy (NCBI): domain Eukaryota; kingdom Metazoa; phylum Mollusca; class Cephalopoda; order Octopoda; family Octopodidae; genus Octopus; species Octopus sinensis. The sequence continues at coordinate 54,583,835 of NC_043012.1, read as the reverse complement.
CGAAAGGATGAAAGGCAAAGTTGACCGCGGCAAAATTTGAACTCAGAACGCGATGGCAGATGAAATACTAAGCATTTCACCCAGCATGCTAACAATTCTGCCAGCTGGCCACCCTCTTTATACAAACACTATATAGATATATCTATATATATATAAGACTGTAGTTGTGTGAGTGTCTGTCCCCTTCGATTTAGATTCCTAACTACTCCCATATTTTGCGGTGCAGTTTAACCAAATTCGGGTATCTTATAGTCGTGATTCATATCGAGCCCGTCTGGCTATTAGCACGCGTCTACGATGAGTCTACGATTTTAAAAATAATTTAACATCATTTTTTATTCCAATTTAATGCATAATTTTTCGTGTGTCAATGGCAGCGGAGTTGGCGTCCATGGTCACACCTGCACCTGTTTGCTTCTCCCCCTTCTTCCCTCCCTCATGAAGCTGTGGGGAAGGGAGTGTAAGGAAATCAACGTTGTAAAGCATTGTCAAGGAGACCAGCGTTCTTTTAGAACAACGACTTCATGGCTTGAAGACACCAAAACAGAAATGGCTAAGAAAGCCCGAATTGGCATCTATAAGGGAAGTAACTCTCTAAAAATGCTTATATAGTTATTTCCCTTACAAACCCGAGCAACGCTGGGTGATACTGCTAGTATATATATATATCTATACAATAATATGTTACATTACTCGGTAGTCAAGATAAAACTCTGAGTTTCAGATGCCAAAGTGGAAATCCACAACACCATCTCTGTAAGACATTCCCTAACGTACATTTCGCCATCTACAAAGATGATGCCCTCACCTTAACAGCTAATACAAATGGACCAGCACAAGATTGTTTTAGGAAGGATATTATCCAGTTAATGAAATACTTCGGACTTAGTATAACTATAGATACTAACCTGACAGTTGTCAATTTCTTAGCCGTTTCCTTAGATCTTAATAAGAATATTTATAAGCCTTATAGGAAGCCCAATGATAGACTAAGTTATATTAATGTAGGTTCATGCCATCTCCCTATAGTATTCAAAAATTTAGTTAAAAATATTAGTAAGAGGATTTCTAGCCTCTCCTCTGATAAGGACATCTTCAATAGCGTTGCCCCAGTTTATAATAAGGCTTTAAAAGATAGTGGTTTTAGCGAAAAAATAAAATATACACCTATCACTAGCCCAACAGTAAGGAAAAGGAATAATAGAAATAGGAAGGTCATCTGGTTTACGCCCCCTTACTCACCCGAGGTGGCCTTCAATATAGGTAAATATTTCCTAGCACTGATAGATAGACATTTTCCAGTTAACCATACTTATAGGAAACTCTTCAATAGACACAATTTAAAAATTAGTTTTAGTTCAACTACCAATTTTAAAAACATAATCAAACATAACATACAAAAAACACAACAAGAAAACAGCTGTTCATGCAGGAATAAAGAATTGTGCCCGCTAAATGGAGCTTGCATGTCCAACACCATCATATATGAAGCTACCGTAAACTCTATAACCACTAAAGACACCGTTTCGACGAAGAAATACGTGGGCCTTATAGAGGGTAATTTCAAGGCCAGGTTCAATAACCACACTTTGAGCTTTAGGCACTGGAACAAAAGAAAAGCGACACAATTATCTAATCATATTTGGTCTTTAAGAGATAAAGGTGTCGATTATAACATACAATGGAAGATTTTGGCCAGATGTATTCCCTATACCAACGGCAGCGGAAGGTGCGGTCTATGCAACATGGAGAGATGGCTTATCTGGAAAAGCAGCTTAGACCCTACTACATGTCTAAATACAAGGACAGAACTTTTCGGATCATGCCCACATGTGACTAAATTTCTGTTACGTTTTTGGTCCCCTAAAGAAAACAGATAGAACATGCTTTCTATGTTTTATGTCCCAAGAAGATTTTATATATTTTTATATATTTTTTATGTATTTTTATATAATTTTTATGACGAAAAATGCTACCGAGTAATGTAACATATTATTGTATAGATAAATTTCCTCTATTTACATAATATTGAGGTCTCTTTCTTTTGTTATCTTACCGTTTTATCAATATATATATATATGTATATATATATATATTAATAATACTATAACAACAAAAGAATGAATGAGACCTCGATATCATGTAGAGGAATAATATTGAGGTCTCTTTCTTTTGTTATCTTACCGTTTTATCAATATATATATGTATATATATATATATTAATAATACTATAACAACAAAAGAATGAATGAGACCTCGATATCATGTAGAGGAATTTATCTATAAATTCATATACATATATACGAGATTTCCATAGTGAATGTGGTAGACTGAAGTCTATCACATTCACTCACAAAGCATTGGTCATCGTGACAGCTAAAGAAGACACTTGCCCATGGTGCCAAACAGTAGGACTGAACCTAAACCATGTGTCTGTAAAATGAGGGCATTCAGCTGACGATAGTAAGGTCGTAAGTTCAATTCCCGGCGACACGTTGTGTCCTTGAGCAAGACACTTTATTTCACGTTGCTCCAGTCCACTCAGCTGGCAAAAATGAGTTGTACCTGTATTTCAAAGGGCCAGCCTTGTCACACTTTGTGTCACGCTGAATCTTCATACATGTGTCTCTGGAGTGCTCAGCTACTTGCATGTTAATTTCATGAGCAGGCTGTTCCGTTGATCGTATCAGCTGCTACTCTCGTCGTCGTCGTAACCGACGGAGTGCTCCTTAAAAAAAAAAGGGACACACACATATGCATGTTTGTTCCCCACAACCGCTGTTAGTTTGTTTACACCCTTGTAACTTAACAATTCAGTACAAAAACAAACCGAATGAGTAATCAAAAAAATTCCTGGCAGCAGTCTAATAACTGAAACAGGCATTCTTTTGATATAACTCGACAAAATCAAAACACTTCACATAATGTATTTCCATTGCGTATTGGAAGCAAATGACAATTCGATTCTGTTTTCTGCTTGAAATGTTTTGATTTTGTCGAGTTATATCGAAGGAATGCCCTGAAACAAATAAAAGTAAAAGGATTGTAGAAGTATAACCAATTTACTGCACATAAATTTTTACAAAATCTTACCTTCTCTCCTCCCAGCAAGGGCCATATGAGCCCTACTTGAGTATCAATGGGGTAAAGCAATGAACTGGTTCATTAACAAATCTACTTCAAATTCATATCCCACTGTTTTAAACAATGAAGGGACACTAGACAACAAAGTACTTGAGAGCTTATGAACTTCTAGGACATTTCAGAGGTTTATTAAACCGGTCCAGGAGGAATGGAAGGAAAGTTAAACCACGACAGGATTCGAACTCAGAATGTAAAGGGTCATTAGAATCTGTAAACGGTTGTGAAAAGACTGATTTCTTTCTTATAAAATACTAGCAGTATCGCCCGGCATTGCTCGGGTTTGTAAGGGAAATAACTATATAAGCATTTTTAGAGTTATAGCCAAAATATAGCAAAGAAATGCATTAAAAAATGGAAAAAAATTATGGTAAATTTTTTTTTAAATCGTTGACTCATCGTAGACATTTTTAGAGAGTTACTTCCCTTATATAATAGCGAAAAAATGCATTAAAATGGAAAAATATGATGGTAAATTTTTTTTTAAATCGTAGACGCGCGCTAATACCCAGAAGGGCTCGATATGAATCACGACTATAAGATACCCGGTTTTGGTTAAACTGCACCGCAAAATGTGGGAGTAGTTAGGAATCTAAATCGTAGGAGACAGACACACAACTTGACTTAGGTATATAAACAACGAGTAAAATATAATCCAAAGAAATACTCTAACACAGTTATAATTGTTTTAATACCAACTCTTGCTTGCAACGCCAGTTTATGCAAAAATTTAAAGTGAGAATTTACGTAATATTTGCGGTTCAACATCAGAGTGACTCTTCATCAGACTTGCAACAGAGGTGCACTCTTACATCGTGCATCTTCCAGATATAGTTTTCGTTTTGCTTATCTCAGGAGGAAACCAACAAAAAGGTTTTACCGTCGTGAAATCAGGATTTTCTTTCTACACCTGAAGAGTTTCGGTATTAGTCTGGAATCTGCGTGTTGATAGCCCATAACTCTTGGGTTGAGTGCTTCACTGGAAATACCTTATCTTGACCTTATATATTGAACAACACAAGTTTAAAACCGTTTTCAAGGCGGAGTTTCGGAATAGGTCACCTACCTAAACATTTTTGAAGATCTATGATTTTTCTTTACCCCAACTCTCCCCCTCTCTGGGGCCCTCAGCATAGACTTGTCAATTTTTTTTTTGCACTATGCACTTAAAAACGATGGGAGAAACCGTTATCAAAAAAACAAACGTGTTGAAATCCATCTTCTCCCATCATTTTGAAGTGTGTGGTGAAATAAAAAAAAAATTCAAAAATCCCCGTCAAAACAGAGGAACTCCAACTTATGTGAGCGACTTAGTTCGAAACTTTATGGACTCCAGTACTTGATTGGTACTTTAGGCGAAAGTAAAGAATAATTGCAACCGGTGGTTAGGGTTACGCCGAACTTGATTTCCACGTTTTATGTTTGAATTCTTTGGCGGGATCTAAACATGAAACGTAAAGGGATATAAATAAACAAATATTCTAACGAACACATCCAGTGGGATTCTCCACAGCACGTAATCCAACGAGACCCTTTTCTGTTTTTTAAACAGTTGGTTGTGAGTTGATAGAGGTTTACTGTTTAATATAAAGATCAGTATTACTTCAGAGTGGTCTCGGTGCGCGCACTCGCGACTAGTCGATCCTACAACCACTACCTAGCAAAAGTAAATAAAACACAAAATAATTTTTTTTAAAACAAAGCAAATAAAACACAAAAACACAAAGTAATTTTTTTAAACAAACTAAATAAAACATAAAAACACAAAGTAAGGATCGACTAGTCACGACTAGCTAGCTCGGATGCGCGCACCGGGACCACTCTTCTTAAGTAATACCTATTTTTTTTACTACCCACAAGGAGCTAAACACAGAGAGGACAAACAAGGACAGACAAGCGGATTAAGTCGATTACATCGACCCCAGTGCGTAACTGGTACTTAATTTATCGACCCCGAAAGGATGAAAGGCAAAGTTGACCTCGGCGGAATTTGAACTCAGAACGTAACGGCAGACGAAAATACGGCTACACCAAAGATCTTCACCCGGGAACCCCCCAAAAAAGAAAAAAATTAAATTAACCAGCCTTGGTGAATGTTTTAACAATGAGGTGCTTCCCGCGTGTTATTGGAATCGATTTAGCATTCCTATAAAGCACCCGAGACGTGAATGGCATTGCGATAGAAGACTAAGACAATGTAGGAAGCATTTGTTGAACACGAAAGAATTGATGGAGTTACCCCCTGAAAAAAATGATGGATTTTTATTACTTACCTTCAGCTTTCCACCTTCATCACTGCTTTATGCTGTATGCACAGTGTCACTTGTACGCTCTCTCTCTATCTATATATATATATATATATATAAATATATGTATGTATATATATATATATATATATATACGTGAGAACAACTAAGGGCCAAAAACAAGCATCGCTGCTTCTATATCATGAATGACAAACGAGATGAAACGTGGAAACGACAGAAACAAGATCAAAAAAGTCCGCCTGTTTGTGTTATTGGAAGAAATCTCGTTAAAGTCTCGTTTTGTAAAGCAGAGACAGAGAGAGAGAACGAGAGAACGAGAGGAGGGGAGAGAGATTAGTGTTGGGGGGGGTAAACGAGAGGGGGATGGATTAGTGTGGGGGAGGGTAAACGAGAGGGGGAAAGGGTTAGTGTTGAGGGAGGGTAAACGAGAGGGGGGAAGAGTTAATATTGGGGAGGGGGTGTAAACCAGACGAGGGGGAGGTAAACGAGAGTTGGTCAGTGATGTCACAGCGATGGCCGACCGTACAGATTGGCAACATCAACCTCAGGTACACGTTGGCATTGATTTATTTATTAGCATTCACATTTCGTTGGGATTCTTACCCATTAAATTACCCGATCAAACGGGTGTATTTTACCAAGCTACATTGTATATATCGCTCATTTTTTTCTTTTCATACACGATGTGTTGTTTAAAAATCGTCGCTAAATTCGATTCTATTTTTTTTCCCCTTCTGTTGTTGTTATTTGTAATTAATCATTTCTAATGTTAAGGTGATGATGACAGTTCTTCTTCGTATGAGGAAGAGCAGCAAGCTCTGATGTGGCTATGTAAATCGATCCTTGAGCGACAGGCTCTGACGCACTTGGGGCAAATACGTAGGCTTTGGGTCAGATGGGGGGTCGTAACCGATGACTTATCGTCTCAGACGTTTCTTATCCGCTTGCATTCTTGAGCAGTGTTGTCTTTAAAGTCTTTGAAACCAAACACCGAACCTAACCTAAATTAAATCATACTAAACTAAACAATCGCTGGGTACTATGTTTGTAAACGCTTATCCGAACAATTAATAAGCTCTGTCATAATATTTATTGTTTGAGATCGATAAATAAACTAGTGAAGCAAAAATACAGTGAACATTGTTAAGATTGCGTGTAAACAAAATGTACATCACACATTGATATTCTGCCGAAGTTAATTTATATTGTCAGCCCCGATTGATAAAGGTGTTCCAGCCATGGCCATTTCCAAATAGTTCAGTTCAAACTACGTTTTCAGATACGACTGTTCCTCCACTACGCACTGTCTAAGGCGCTCGGATATGATTTGAGAAATGTTTGGTTACTGTTTCTAGCATGTCGATCGAACACGTCGAAGCTATCCCATTGGCTCGTTCATAAGTCTGTTGCATAAACATGTATGTGTCATTTGCATTTTTTGTTTATACCCAGACAATGTTTCTGTGCTGTGACACCCACCACAAACTCTTTTCTAGATATGAATGTCTTTAAATATCTATCGAATTCCTCCACCAACGTGTTCGCAGTATCAGGTTTTCCAGTCGCCAACTGGAAATGTTGCGTTGTGTCGTTCAATCTTTTCTTCAGTACATAAATTAGAGCAGCCTTTTTCGAGAAACGGATCGCACTACTAAAAGAAAATAAAAAAAGGAACTCAAGATAATTTTTTTGCTAAGCATGCCATTCAGAAAGTCTCCGGACCGCATGTTGCCTATAACTTAATTAGTCTCATATGAAATACGGTCCAAACCAGGAAATAAACTGAATCGTATAATAAAATAGACTCGGATCGCTGACTTATTGATAAATATTTAAATAACAACGCAGTGATTTATTTTGTCTTTTTTTTTTTTTTTTACCCTGCAAGTCGAAACAGAGAATTATGATGTTCTTGTGTTTTCCCAGATGAATCGCTCTCAGAATCGACCGATCCGACAAAGTACCTTGAACAAATTTAATATGAACAAAATCAAGTTAACCCCATTAGTTTCATAGTGTCAGCAAAACAAGACAAGATTGATATAATACGAAATGTTAGTTTCGGTTCTAAATCCTATTCATTTATTATTAACTTTTCAAGAATCATAACTATTGTACATTCATCTTTTTTTTTACGTCGTTTTTTATCGTTCATATAATTTATTTTTCTGATTATTTAATTGTAATTAATTCTATTACGAAAATTAAACCTCACACATTAATGGGTTAATTCAACGACTCGTCCAAACAAACCATCGCATATTTCTCAAACGCATTATCACATACAACCTTTTTTTTTCCATTTTACTTGAGATGCCCTATTTTAATTTCACTTTATAATGACCCAAGTCCTTGAATGTAGGTATTTTATAAATTCTGTGAGTCGATAATGTTTCTAACTGACCACTAAGTTGTTGCGTATTCGTATTTCGTCCTGTGTAGTATAGTTGGGTTTTATGATGCTAAAGGAATTTTTATTAATTACAGCTCGCTGGACAAAATGCTTAGAGACATTTCGTCTGCCTTTACGTACTGACTTCAAATTCCACCGAGGTTGACTTTGCCTTTCATCTTTCCCAGGTCGATAAAATAAGTCCTGTCAAGTACTGAGGTCTATCATCGACTTACTCCTCCTCTTAAAAACTGCTGGTTCTCAAAAACATTCCGATCTTTTATTCCGACAATGTATCTTGAACTACGTTATTAGACGTTGCTTTATTAAACGGCAAAGGGGAATTTGCTTGCTGTTTCTAGCAGGTTACACGACTAAGTAGAAGCTTGCCACGTTGTTCCACGATATATTTATTGTTGGTTATACATTGTAACGGACCGATCTCCAACAATATGAAAACAAAGATAGTTTTCCAAATAGACAGAGGTGCGAAAATGGGTGGAAACTGAACATGCATTTTCATAGCATTCAATAAAAATCTGTAGTCCCGTTGTTTAACTCCAGTATTGATTATATCTTTAATCAAGAATTCCAATAATGACCATTGAGTCTTTTATTCTCAGTTTATCTAGAAAATTCATTCACCTTCATCATTGTTCTACGTGCTGGTGTCTGTTGGACTGGTCTTCTGAAGCTGTTTTTACATGATGCCCGCCTTGTTGCCAACTATTTTTGGTTGCTTCTTACATCACAAGAGACAGTATAAGTATTCCAAAACCAAACTACACGCCCTGGATAACTATGGCACTTTTTAAAGATATCTCTGGCAGACAGAATGATCGCCTTTGACTCAAAAACAGTAATGTGTATTTGTTTCGGACTTTTTTTTTTTTTAAATACTACGCGTTAGGTAGTATTTTTTTGTTGAGAAAACAGAAGTCTGTAGAGCAGTGATTCCCAGAGTGGTGTATACGCCGCTCCGGTGGGGAGTGGGATCCAATTTTTTTTCTTTTCTAGTAGGACATGGAATTGTGGAAAGAAAATTTTCACAGCAAACATACTACACTTTATACTCAACTTAGCTAAACCAACCTCCTCCAGCCATTCATACTGTGTGAAGATTGTCTGCTGCAGTGTAGTGCTATTCTAATACCTCGGTGTGAATATTTCTTTAAGGAAAGTATGAGAAGTCGATACTCAGTACTTAATAAAAGAGTTACCGGTAGATTCTTTTGGGATATTTTCGGTTTGAACGGCAGTTTTTTCTAGCGGTGTCATATGAAATTGTCACCCATAATTATGACCCTAGTATCGATCTATTGCATTTCAATCTGTGTTAGGGTTAGGGGTGGGGGGAAGGGTATCTTTTTTTCTTCAGAAATGTAAATAAACCCAATCTGTTTCTTAAACGAGGGACATATTTATACGGCATAGAATGTTTTTTAACTCAATAGACGTCATTGATTGGTTGAAATTGCAGAAATTGAAGAAAAAAACAAATATCTTACAAACTATAGAATTTTCTCAATAAAGCCAAGAGAAAAAGATGTTTTATAAACGCATTCTACCAGTATACGAAATTTAAAAGTGTTTAGTTACGTGGAAATTATTTTTAAAAAACTGCCGGTCAAACCGAAAAGATCCTTCTTTTGTATTAAATAATTGTGATCAAATATTAAAAATAAAGTTGTTTTTTTTTTCCCCATCAACCGGTGGGTCATACATTTTTCTGGACAGCTATTGGGGGGAAAATAAGTTGGGAAACACGGCTCTGTAGAGTTGATGTTATATCTAAGGCTGCAGATTTTTAAAAAAGGGGTGTGGGGAAACACCTTGAGGCGTTTAGTTATGCCCCTTCCCGTACGAAGTTCAGATCCTACTGAGGTTAATTTTGCCTTTCAACCTTCGGATCTTTTCGGTTTGACCGGCAGTTTTTAAAAATAATTTCCACTTAACTAAACTCTTTTAAACTTCGTATGCTGGTAGAATGTGTTTATAAAACTTCTTTTTCTCTTGGCTTTACTGAGAAAATTCTATAGTTTTTAAGATATTTGTTGTTTTTTTCTGCAATTTCAACCAATCAATGACGTCTATTGAGGTGAAAACATTCTGTGCCGTATGAATATGTCCCTCGTTTAAGAAACAGATAGGGTTTATTTTAAAAAAAGATACCCTTCCCCCACATCTAACCCTAAAACAGATTGAAATGCAATAGATCAATACTAGGGCCATAATTATGGGTGACAATTTCATATGACACTGCTCGAAAAAACTGCCGTTCAAACCGAAAAGATCCCAATCTTCTAAGGACATTGATAAAACAAATCAAGAGGCAATATGATTAACTATATCTCCCAAACAAGAAGAGAGAAAAAATGTGAGCTTGCGCCTGTGCTAGAAATAAGTACATGCATGGTTGCACACAGTATTACTTCATAGTGGAGAGTGTTAACCAGGGCATACAACTGTCTTCCTAGTTTTATTTTATTTATTCAAATCAGTGCTTCTCAAATGGCGCGTTGTATATTGTATCTAGGTGTCCTAAATTTTAAATATATAATTTATGGTTTTAAAAAATCCATACTAATACTTGAGTACTTTGAAAAACCTGTAATTCAAAATGTTATGCGTTAGCAGACTTATTATTAAAAGGAGGTAAATAATGGTTTTCTATGTATTTTTCTCTAAATTTTTAGATTAGTTTAACTTTGCATACAAAATGCATCAGTAATATTTAATTCTCCATGTGATGTGCAGCCTTTTCATGCGAAGTGTGACAATACATCATCAACATTTAACGTCTGTATTCTATGCCGGCATGAGTTGGACGGCTTGACAGGAACTGGTTGCACCAGATTCCATAGTTTATTTTGGCTTGGTTTCTACAGCTGGATGCCCTTCCTAATGCCAACCACTCCACAGAGTGTATTGGGTACTTTTTACATGACATCATCACTGGTGCTACTTTTTTTTATGTATGTAGCACCAGCACCTGTGCTTTTTACATGGCACAAACACCCACACTAATGCTTTTTATGTGGTGCCTTGGTTTTAGGATCTCGATTCTGTTGTGGTGGCCGGGTCTTGTGTACAACAATATGCCACATATCTTGGTCCTCTGTCATCTTCGTATGGTTCATTGTTTTTCAGATCAGTCTCCTATACTTCGTCCCATGTCTTCCTGGGTCTCCCTCTTCCTTGACCTCCTTCCACATTAATGATCAGCACTTTTTTATGCAACCATCCTCATCCATCTACATCACATGACCAAACCAGCGTAATCTCTTCTCTTGCACACTGTGTCGAATTCCTCTTATGTCCAACTTCTTTCTCAATACACCGATGCTCTGTCACATGTGTGTACTGACATCACACATCATCCAGCAGAGCATACCAGCTTCATTCCTCTCCAGCCTTTGCTTGTCCTCCACATTCAGAAGCCATGTTTCCCTACCATGCAGCATCACAGTTCATACACTTTGCAGGTGAAGTGCGGATGTCATTTTCAACTTATCTTATTTCCAACCACTCGCTGAGTATACGTGTGGAGACAGCCAAAAGAAGCATTTGACCCAGACTGCCTTCTTCCAACTGTTAAACATGGAGGATGATGGGGGGGGGGCTGTATCTTGGAAATCCACCAGCCCAATGAGTTCCCTTCATGGCAGAATTAATTGTGAAGACTATTTAAGCATTTTATCTGATCAAATTCATCCTATGGTTGTGGAACTGTTTCCGAAGGGAAACATAATCTTTCAGGATGATAATGCAGCAATTTACACAGCTTAAGTTGTTACTGAATGGTACGAGGAACATTCTAGTGAAGTTGATCATCTTATCTGGCCATCACAGTCCTCAGATCTCAATATTATTGAACATTTATGGTGCATTTTAGAAAAACAAGTAAGGAGTCGATATCCTCCACCATCATCACTACACGACTGTTCTAGCTAAAGAATGGACAACAATTCCTTTGGAAACAATTCAAACTTTGTACAAGTCCACACCTTGTAGAATTCAAGCTGTAATTACTGCCAAAGGTGGTCCTACCCCATGTTAAAATAAATTTGTTTGAAATTTTAAGGTGTTTCCATTATTTTGACCAACCCTTGCATATATGTGTGTGTGTGAGGGGCTTCTTTCATTCTCTGTCTACCAAATCCACTCACAAGGTTTTGGTAGAGTAGAACTGAACTTGGGACTATGTGGTTGGGAAGCAGACTTCTTACCACTTCAGTCACTATGCACATACACCACATCACTCACACATACACAAACTCTCCTCAACTTCTCAAAATGGTGTACAAAATACAAAAAAGCGTTTATCTCAATTAGTGGTTCCCAGCTTGTGGTCTGCAAAGGTAGTGCTAGGGGTCTGTGAACTAAATTCAAAATTTCATATATATACATATAATGATAAGCATGTTAAAAGGGGTCCGTGAGAAAACTCATTTAATTAAAAGGGATCCTTAGTAGTGAAAAGGTTAGGAACCACTGATCTAAATAAAGTCAATGTTTAGCTTTAAATTAGTTCTAAGTATTTAACCTTTTAGCAGTCAAGGTGATCATATCCGGCTGAAATAATTTTCCTGTTTTATACTCAAACCAACCAGATTCAGCCCAAATATTCTACCTGGTTTGTGTTCAAACCAGTCAAATCCAGCCTCTCACATCTACCTTACATTTGCATTCATCATCATCATCGTTTAGCAGCCATTTTCCATGCTGGCATGGGTTGGATGGTTTGATTGGAACCGGTAATCCAGAGAGCTGCAACAGGCTCCTGTCTGTTTTGGTTTGGTTTTTATGGTTGGATGCCCTTCCTAATGCTAACCACTCCCCAGAGTGTACCAGGTGTCTTATGTGTCACATCATTGAAATCTTGAAGCTCCAAGATGATGCATGATTAATTAAAAACAATGTGAATAATTAGGGATTACATTTGACAGAGTGATCTAAATGCTAAAGGGCTAAGGAGTGCTATCTTCTGTGTTTCCTGACTATTTATGCTTGGACTAGAACCATTGAACTGTGACACAGCAGTGGAATCTGCTTATGAACCAGTACAGAGTGACTCCAGAGGATATATGCACCTTAGTCAGAAACATGACTTAATATCTGTAATGATCTGTAGAAGAGGCCTTACGTTTACCATTCAACCTACCAGAAAAAAATAGGAAGGACAAATTGGTTAATGTTATCTGGAGTACACTGCCCAGAAAAAAAAATAATACAAAAGCCAAAAAAAAGACATGGTCATTATGGTTATTCTGGTAAGAATGTAAAATATCTACCACAAAATTGAATTGATATTATTTGCAAGTTACATTAACTCTTTAATATTCAGATTACTCAATCAAATGTAATGTTTATTTAATCATGTGGTTTTCAGTTAATCATGCATTATCTTGTAGCTTTGAGATTTTGAGGATGTGATTGTTTAATTTTTGAATGACATTGTAAGATAGGTGTGAGAGGTTGAATCTTGCTGGTTTGACCGTAAAACAGGTAGAATATCTGGGCTGGACATGGCCCAGTTAAACTTGACTTATTTTAACAAAAATTTGTTTCAAACACAACATTCCTTAATATAACATAGATTGGTATATAAAATTGCTTTCCGCAGTTAAGAGTAGTGAAATTTTGAGTGGATGTATCTGATTTCTGCAGTGAAAGAGTCAATTGAGGCTGACCTGGTGTCAGACAACAACAACGACTCTATGGCTGTTTGACCATGTGACTATATTCAGTTGTCTAATCCCTTAACTTCACAGTTATTGGGGAGGAGGGAAACCTTGAGAATGGATATATGAATAGGTTTAAAACTGTTTATGATTTAAAGTTTTACCGAGTAATCAATTATATGTTATGATTATTTTTCAGAGTCAAACATCATCTGTGATAGATCTTGATGATATGGAAGTTATAGACAATGATGCTTCCGACTATGAGAGTGAATTCAGAGGTTGGTTTTCATGTTTGATTCTTTATCTTAAATTTTTTTTTACATACAAAACAACCATCATCCCAGCATCCTTTTGGGTGTAATATAAGGATTAATTCGGTTTTAAATTTTTATTTTTTATTTTTATCCTACCCATCTATCCATAGCAATAAAATTTCTCTCAAATCAAACTCTGCCATCTTCAAAAACCAAGCAAAACATTTGTGCTGCTTGAAGAGAAAGAAACGACTGTGTGGTCATAACTGAAGTGCCTTTTGATCAGTACTGACTTGATGTTAGCTAAACAACAAAATAACTAATTGCAGATATTCCAAGAGGATCTAGTTCCTGGTTTCTCAATATTAGTTGAAGCATAATATATAGAAACAAATGTACTGCTGAAATACTCAATATAATTGCTACCTTGCATGTGAATTAAATTCCCATGAGATTGTAGTCAACTATCTTATCCATGCCTCCATTTTGCATTCATTAACTCTTACATAGCTTGGTGGTTAGGATGTTAGGGTTTCGATTCCCAGATATTGTGTCTTTCAGCAGGGCACTTTATTTCATGTTCACTTGGTCAAAAATTGAGTACCAACTTGATGCTGGTGCATTTCTCTCCCTTCCCTTCTGTTACATTCTGGATATCATACAGGATCTAGGGTGGGAAGGTCGAGAGTGGGCGTGGCTGCTTGTGACTGCACGGGCCAGTTCTCATTGGTCAGTTTTCAGCAAATGGTATATTGGTTGATGGCCCAATTACTGTTTTTTTTCCTTTTTTCTTTTCTTTTCTTATTTTTTTTACATAGTCAGTCCACTGCTGATGCAGCCCACATTGCCAACACTTGTTTGAGTTAGTACCAAGCTTTACAGTCTGCTCAAGACTACTGAACGGCCAAGGAGAATTATGGCTAAAATATGTTAGTTTCCATATGCACAGAAAGTTTAGCAGGCCGTAAGAATTGTCCACTTGGTGTAGGGCAAATACAGGATGTCCATTGGATCCTCATTAATGAATTAATTGATGAGAAATCATTTATTCTTCTACTTGTTTCAGTCATTTGACTGCGGTCATGCTGGAGCACCACCTTCAGGGGTTTCAGCTGAACAAAGCCTAGTACTTACTCTGTCAGTCTCTTTTGCTGAAGCACTAAGTTATAGTGAGGGGCATAAACATACCAACACTGGTTGGCAAGTGGTGGGGGAGGGACAAATGCAGACACAAAGGCACACATATATATACGACAGGCTTCTTTCAGTTTCCGTCTACAAAATCCACTCACAAGGCTTTGGTTGGCCCGAGGCTATAGTAGAAGACACTTGCCCAAGGTGCCATGCAGTGAAACTGAACCCAGGACCATGTGGCTGGGAAGCAAACCTCTTACCACACAGTCATGCCTGTGCTCATATATATATATATACACACACACATACAAAATATAAAGTTATATCTTGAGTGACAACAACACTCAAGATATACAATGGACTGGAAATAGAAGTGCTCCAAAGAGCTGTATACACTTCTAATATGTCGGACTGTATAGATATAAACTAGTATATAAGATTTGCATGTGTTTGGCCTATCTTTGAATTTTGTGGTGTTCCTGTGGTTGTTGCCCCTATTGCCTCCCTTTGGATAAAAAGTGTATATACACATACATACATATGCATATATATATATATATATATATATATATATATATAATATATATATATATATACATACACACACACACATATATATATATACACATACATGCATACATACAAATGCATATATATAAATATATATATATACACACACACATATTATATATATATATATATATATATATATTATATATGTATATGCTATTTAAAAGCCGTATTCAGTTTCTCTTCATATTAAAGTGTGAAATGAGATGGCCAGCTAGCTGAATCAGTAGCATGCTGGACAACTTGCCTAACAGCATTCCTTCCAGCTCTTTGTGTTCTGAGTTCAAATTTAGCCAAGATTGACTCCACCTATCATCCTTTCATGGTCAGTAAAATTAATTACCAGGTAAGTAAGTACTGGCATTGATGTACTTCATT
The DNA here is from genome assembly GCF_006345805.1 of Octopus sinensis. Classification (NCBI taxonomy): domain Eukaryota; kingdom Metazoa; phylum Mollusca; class Cephalopoda; order Octopoda; family Octopodidae; genus Octopus; species Octopus sinensis. The sequence goes on along the minus strand of NC_043012.1, from coordinate 54,568,012 downwards.
TGCTCTCCCTACACCTCAAAATTGCTGGCCTTGTGCTAAAATTAGAAAGGATATTACAGTCTGAAATAAGCTTGTTTGAAATACTTGTTTACTTTAAGTGGACAACTACTTTTGTTACAGCTTCAGGCGACAATGTCTGGTATGTGGGACCAGATGAAGAGCTTGGTATGTAAATCTGAAAATAACAATTGCAATAGCAAACATATTTTACACCCACTATTAAAAAACGATAAACGTCGCTCTTTTCAAGCCTAGCCTGGCTCATGGGCCCGGTTTCCCAGTTTCTGTGGCGTATGTATTCCCCCCAGCTGGACGGGATGCCAGTCCATCGCAGTGTTACTCAAGAAACAGGTAGAGAGAATGAGAGAAAGTTGTGGCGAAAGAGTACCACAGGGGTCATCACCACCCCCTGCCAGAGCCTTGTGGAGCTTTTAGGTGTTTTCACTGAATAAATACACACAACACCCGGTCTGGGAATTGAAACTGTGAGCCTCCGACCATGAGTCCGCTGCCCTAACCACTGGGCCATTGCGCCTCCACACACCCATTATTAGCAGTCATAGTGAGGTGGTGAGATGGCAGAATCATTAGCATGTCAAACAAAATGCTTAGCATTTTGTCCATGTTTACATTCTGAGTTCAAATGCTACCAAGGTTGACTTTGCCTTTCCTCTGTTCGGGGTCAATAAAATAACTACCGGTTGAGTACTGGGGTCGATGTAATCAACTTAGTCCCTTCTCAGAAACTGTTGGCCCTGCGCCAAAATTTGTGACCAATATTAGTGGTCATCATGGAGGCGCATGGCCTAGTATTTAAGTTGTTGGACTCATGATTGTAAGATTGTGGTTTTGATTCCTAGACCAGGTGATGCGTTGCTCCAGCTGGCAAAAATGAGTAATCCTACAATTGACTATTGTCCTGTCCAGGTGGGGAATATATATGCCATGGAAATCAGAAACTCACCGTATGACTCTATATGTTAGGTTGTCTAGAAAGTTCTGAGCATTTTTAAGCTAAATCTTTTCGCATTTCATTGAACACAACTGAAAAGCTGTGGGTGCTGCTTGAAGTGGTAGTGCATCTTTTCTTTGTTCTTGACTAAAAATAAATTTATCTTTCATTTTGGTTACTCTTTATTGACATTTGAAGTGGACAACCGAAAATTTCATACTTGCGTTGTAATGCTTTTCTTTTTTGAGAAAGGAGAAAATGCTGCAGAGACTTGCAAAAAACATTTGTGAAGTTTATGGTGATGCTGTATGTGAATCAACTGTTTGAATGTGGTTTGCAAAATTTAAAGCTGGAGAGTTTAGCTTGGAAGGTGACATTCGCAGTGGAAGATCTTCAAAATTGGATGAAGATGTTTTGAGGGCAAAAATTGAAGAAAACCCAAATATCATGACTAGAGAACTTGCAGAGGAGTTGGAAGTTTCTAAAAGTATGGCTCATGAACATCTAGTGAAGCTAGCATACATTTCTTGCTATGATGTTTGGTTCCCTCACAAACTCTCAGAAAAGAATTGCTTGGACCAGTATTCCATTTGTGATATGTGTAAAGATCCCCTAAAACAACTACCAAAGACGAATGTCCAGACCAAAACAGCTATGCTTTGTGTTTGGTGGGATCATAAAGGCATTATTTATTATGAGCTTCTCCCACAAAACCAGACCATTAATTCTGCTGTATTCTGTCGTCAGCTGGCTAATCGTCTTTGGTCACTCGAACAAAGTTACGTGAACTTGGCTGGGATCTCTTACTCCATCCACTATATTCCCGATATTGCACCATCCAACTACCACTTGTTTTTGCCTCTACAGAACCCATTGCAAGGAAAAACATTTAATGATTTAGATGGAGTCAAAATGCATCTTGATAACGTTTTTTTCATTAAAACCAGTCAAATTTTATGCTGATGGAATATTTAAATTGCCTGATAGATGGGCAAAGGTCATTAATAATAATGAAAATTATTTCATTGAATAAAATTTTTGAAAGGGCAATTATTTATATCCCTTTTTACATATTAAAAAAACTCTCAGAACTTTCTGGACAACCTAATTACTTGGGAAGAATCTATCTCCTTTATTTTTTTATTAATGGTCACAAGTTTTTCTTTTGAGGAACTCTGTATTCAGATTATCTTTTTTTTTTTTTTATGGGTCGTCTATGGAATCTTTTTCCTGAAACAAATATGTTTAATATTTTGTGTCTTTCAGAAATCTCTAATTGATTCAGTGGTATTTTGCTATTTCAGCCAAAGTTTGGGACTGCCTGAATTTTATTTCACGTTACTCCAGTCCACTCAGCTGGTGAAAATGAGCAATCCTTTGATGGACCAGCGTCCTATCCAGGTGGGGAATATATATGCCATAGAAACCAGGAGACCAGCTCTATGAATCTATATAACTCGGGAAGAATCTATCTCCTGTATTTTTTATTAGTGGTCTCAATTTTTTTCTTTTGAGGAACTCTGTATTCAGATTATCTTTTTTTTTTTTTATGGGTCATCTATGGAATCTTTTTCCTGAAACAATTATGTTTTTGTTTCTTTCAGAAATTTCTAATTGATTAAGTGGTATTTTGCTATTTACTCTTTACGCTTTTACTCTTTTACTTGTTTCAGTCATTTGACTGCGGCCATACTGAAGCACCGCCTTTAGTCGAGCAAATCGACCCCGGGACTTATTCTTTGTAAGCCCAGTACTTATTCTATCGGTCTCTTTTGCTGAACCGCTAAGTGACGGGGACGGAAACACACCAGCATCGGTTGTCAAGCAATGCTAGGGGAACAAACACAGACACACAAACATATACACACACACTTATATATACATACATACGACAAGCTTCTTTCAGTTTCCGTCTACCAAATCCACTCACATGGCATTGGTCGGCCCGGGGCTATAGCAGAAGACACTTGCCCAAGATGCCACGCAGTGGGACTGAACCCGGAACCATGTGGTTGGTTAGCAAGCTACTTACCACACAGCCACTCCTGCGCCTATTTCAGCCAAAGTATGGGACTGCATGAATTTTATTGATTGATAAAGAAACATTTAGTATCTAAGGAGTTTATTCAAATGATTTTCATTACTGTTTGTGGAAGACAGCTGCATAAAGAAGTGCCAAGCTCTAAATGTGGAGGGTACCTGTGGAAGGGGTAGAGCCAGGAATACGTGAGACAAAGTGGTGAGAAAGGATCTTCAAATGCTGGACCTCACTGAGGAAATGACAAGAGACCGGGAGATGTGGCGATTTGCTGTACTTGATAAAACATGTCTAGCTTAGTTAGATTGCTAAATGTTTGTCCTTCCAGGAGCTGGGGCCACTTAAAAAGCACCCATGCCAGTGCTGTGTAAAAATATCCACACCAACTTCTGGAGATGAATGGGTTTGTTGTGCCTTTACCCAGCCGCACACACATGCACATGGCCCGGTGGAGCGTGGGATGGTAACATAAAGCATCAACAGGGCACCAACAAAAATTTTAATCTTCTCATTTCCTCTGCCAATTTGGACAAAAAGGTTTTCATGATATATTATACACTACTTATAATGCATAAGTAGTGTCAATATTTTATCATCAGAAAAGGGCCTAAAACAAAGATAAAACCCAGTGCAGTATACTCAAATCTGATTAATCTGCATTTTGGAGGGGGGGGGCATAGTTGGCGTCGGAAATTTTTTTAGTCAACAGCAATTTGAGGAACCTGATTAATGTTTGTTGCAAATTTGGAGGAAAGCAACTGGATTCTCTTCAAGATATGGCCCTTAACGCTGCAAAAGTGCTGAAAAAAGGCAGTTAGGCAAGAAGTTGAAAATGTTTTTGGCCCACGACACTCCATGGACCCTGTGTAATGCCTGTGTAAAGTTTCATTAAAATCGCTTGGGTGGATCTCGAGTTTTAATGACATGACAAATATACATACACATGTCCCTATGGCATAGATACATGTTCGTAGGTACAGTCTTTTGTTTATTTTACTAATATACAATATATTATTAATGGCATAGCATTCACATGTTATACTTCAAGCATTGACTTTTATCATATCGTGCAGTTTTACCAACTTCCATAAGACTTGCAAAAAAATGTGTATGTGTATGTATGTATATATATATATATGGCATGGTTTCTACAGCTGGATGCCCTTCCTAACACCAACCACTCCAAGAGTGTAGTGGGTGCTTTTTATGTGCCAGTTACGCAACACTGGCATTAGCCATGATTATGATTTCAATTGGCTTGATGGGTCTTCTCAAGGACATCTTTAAATTATCTTAAATACATATATCTATATAGGGCTTTGTAGCATTAATGCCATTCTCCTACTTTTCCCTAATCTATTGCCTAAGATTGGCTGATGGACTTTGCTTGGGATGGTTGTGAATAAAGGAGGCACTTTTTGCTCTGTTTCACTGAACCAAGTACCAGATAAGGGTTATAAAGGCATTATTTCCACAGAACATGCTGTTTTTGGTAAAGGATCAGAATGCTGACCTCTTTCCTTGCAATATGAAATCGTTATATTTGGACATGGCCATATTCTTTTGCCAAATAACCACCCATACTATAGACTTGATCTTCAACTTCAGCTTTATTATTATTATTATTATTTTAGTGTTCTCTGTCTGCAATCTTTCTTCACACATTCTGTGACCTCTTCAGCAACTCTCCATCCCATGTGTCTCCACCGAGAATGAACTAAAATGAACAGGGGAAGACATATGGAATGGAGAGTTACTGAAGTGGTTATAGGATGTGTGATGAAAGATTTCAAGACAAAGGGCACTAAAATAAGATTAACAATGAAGCAGAAGTGTAGACAATATATATAGTGAGTGTGGTTAATTGGCAAAAAAAAATATGACCACCCCCAAATATAACGATATCTTTCAACACACGATTAAACATAGGAATTTTGCAAAATAAATCTATAATCGAAATCAAATTTGATTACTGGCATCCGTTCTAGTGGAGCGCTAAGAGTACCATACGAGCATGATCGTTGCCAGAGCAACAAGCTGGCCTTTGTGCCAGTGACACATAAAAAACACCATTCGTGCCTGATTGTTACCTGTGTTGCCTTACTGGCACTTGTGCAGGTGGCACATGAAAAAACATTTGAGCGAGGTCGTTGCCAGTGCCGCTGGACTGGCTCCTGTGCAGGTGGCACATAAAAAGCACCATTTGAGCATGGCCATTGCCAGTACTGCCTGACTGACCCTCGTGCTGGTGGCACATAAAAGAACCCACTACACTCTCGGAGTGGTTGGCATTAGGAAGGGCATCAAGCTGTAGAAACTCTGCCAGATCAGATTGGAGTCTGGTGCAGCCATCTGGTTCGCCAGACCTCAGTCAAACCATCCAACCCTTGGAAAGTGGACATCAAACGATGATGATGAAATATGAAATTAATTATCTTGTATCTCTTACATCAAGGTCAGCTCTCCAGAATCACATATTTCACAATGATCTAATGAGAGAGTCACTGAATAAGCCTCCACATGGCATCACAATTTAGTAGAAATAGTCACCAAATTTCATTGATATCACATTGTACCCTACTATCTTAAAAATGGAAGGATACATTAAATAATGCAGTCCTAGATATGCAGGATGGTTGTAAAACTGGAATGACTATGGTACACAACATTTTCTTCTCTTACCATTGAATTTTCCCTCTTTACCATAGTCCAAATGTTTCCCTGAAAAAGAAAATCTTTCAAAATCAGAACAGGATGGCCATTACTGGAATGCCTTTGATCAAGACTGCTCCATCGAGATTGATTAAGCAACAGCAGCAATTAATAACTATTTTCATTGTTTGGTTTGTTCAACTCTACCATTGAAATTGTTATTCTTTGATTCCATTTTCTTTAGATTCTAGGAAATCGGATGAAGGAAGATATTCTAAGAACGAGGATGATAATGAAGACGTTCGTCAGAGAATGGGCCAACATGTCACTGAAATTGTAAGTAAAAATCTTTACTTAACCTCTTAACATACACATTTTTTTAATCAATTTCCATACAAAAAATATATTCCCTTTTGTTGTTCATTTTGCATCTGTATATAAGGAAGAATAAGTACACAAATTTATTTTGGATCAATTATGATTTATTATGAAGTTACTGATAGAAATTATAATTACTGATTGTTAATGATCGAAAACGGGAATATCATCAAGAATGAAGTATTTCGGGTTGGTAATAAATGACAGATACCTCATAGTACAGTGAACATTTATTTTCATTTAACGAAATCAAATTCGATGACTGGTACCCGTGCTAGTGGAGCGCTAAGTGCACCATCCGAGCATGATCATTGCCAGAGCAGCTAACTGGCTTCCGTGTGTGATCATTACCAGCGTCACCTTACTGGCATGTGAAAAAACATTCGAGCGAGGTCGTTGCCAGTGCCACTGGACTGGCTCCTGTGCAGGTGGCACGTAAAAAACACCATTTGAATGTGACTGTTGCCAGTACCGCCTGACTGGCCCTTGTGCTGGTGGCACGTAAAAAGCATCCACTACACTCTCAGAGTGGTTGGCATTAGGAAGGGCATCCAGCTGTAGAAACTGTGCTAGATCAAGATTGGAGCCTGGTGCAGCCATCTGGTTCGCCAGTCCTCAGTCAAATCGTCCAACCCATGCTAGCATGGAAAGCGGACATTAAACGATGACAATGATGATGATAATGATATCTATTTACTAGACATCTCTGAACGAAAATATATGGGATATCTTAAGAGGCTAATTATACAAAGCTAATTTATGATTTAGAAAGAAAAGGCCAATTTATTCAATAGCTGAAACAAATTCCATTCATAAACTGAAAAAAAAAATCTGTGGATAAACTGTGGTTATAAGTAATAGGTCACACATTGCATAGATAGCATTACATGGATAGCATTACAAATAAACGAACAGGATGCAAAATTGAAATTAAGTAAATATCTGATGCTCCAGAAGTTTTTGTAGATTTAAGGATTTAATAAAAGTAGTTTCTTTAACTCTTTAGCATTCGAACTGACCATATCAGGCCTAAATATTCTACCTGTTTTATGTTTAAAATGGCTGGATCTGGCCTCTTGCACCTACCCTATGATGTCAGTCTAAAAACAAACAGTCACATCATTGAAATCTCAGAGCTAGAAGATAATGCATGCTTAATACAAAACAATGTCAGTAAATAAGCATTACATTTGACAGAATAATCTGAATGCTAAAGGATTTATTTGTATGTTTTTTAGTTGTGTTTGTGATGCAGGCTGTAATTGCGACTGTGATTGATACTCTAATAAAATATCTGTCACAAATTCAGTCCATAAATTCAAACCAGAGATAGATCTCTGTCAGGGTGTCAAATAAAGAAAAGAAAAGAAAAACCACAGGGAATATAAGATAATTAAGTTTATACTGTAAGGGAAAAACAGGAAAGGTCTACATTTTGAACTTAGGTCTTTCACCGAGAAAAAATTTAAACAAACAAAAACATTCAAGCGAGGTTATTGCCAGTGCCACTGGACTGGCTCCTGTGCAGGTGGCACGTAAAAAACACCATTTGAGCGTGGCTGTTGCCAGTACCGCCTGACTGGCCCTCATGCTGGTGGCACGTAAAAGCACCCACTACACTCTCAGAGTGGTTGGCATTAGGAAGGGCATCCTTCCTAAAGGGCATCGTATATATGTATATATATATGTATGTGTGTGTCTGTGTTTGTCCCCCCAACATCGCTTGACAACCGATGCTGGTGTGTTTACGTCCCCGTAACTCAGCGGTTTGGCAAAAGAGACCGATAGAATAAGTACTAGGCTTACAAAGAATAAGTCCTGGGGTCGATTTGTTCGACTAAAGATGGTGCTCCAGCATGGCCACAGTCAAATGACTGAAACAAGTAAAAGAGTAAAAGAGAGAGTATGTTATGTAGAAATAATATCTTATCTTGTCTTTAAGATACCAACTTACCTGAGACAGTCCATAGTTCTATGATACAAGTTCATTGTTTTAAAGTGATCTAAATTTAACCCTTTAGTATTCAGATCACTTTGACAAATATAAAGCTTATTTATTCACATTCATTTGAATTTATCATACATTATCTCACAGCTTTGAAATTTTGAAAATCTGATTGTATATTTTTAGTATGACATTTTGGAGCAGATGTGAGAGGCCAAATCTGGCCAGTTTGAGCATAAAACAAATAGAATATTTGGGCTGGATATGGTTGATTTGAATGCTAAATGGTTAAACCATCCATTTAAATTTCATGTTAATTCATGACAGTTATTTTACTAAATTCTTAATTATTTTCAAAACTAATTTCACCAAAGGCAGTATTTTTTATTCTTAAAAATATGGTAACAAAAGTATTTATCACAACATACAGACCATTAAAAGGACTTAAATAGCAAACATTTCACTAGAATTTGCTCAATTTTATATTATTTGCCACAGTACTTTTATTTCGATAACTGTCTTTCCTATTTTCATTGATAACATCCAGGTTATTTATTTTCATTTTATTTCATTTCACAGTTGTTTAACTATAGCCTGCATTGCAAGTTTCCAATAAGTTAATTGCTCTGATTAACTGTATTTATGGTGGCAGGAGTGAGAAGAGAATGTCTGTAACTGAATGAAGAACAAATATATAATAATAATAACATAATAATAATAATGAAATTATTGTATACAGTGCTCAGGTGCACCACAATTTGTCAAAAGTGCGTATAAAGTATATGCACTAATGTACAAATGTCTGGAAAGCGAACAGTGTATAAATCAGATACATGGTTGCGTGTGTATGGAGGGGAGAAAATCAGGTGTAGTGTTGGCAAATCTCAAGAAGCATGGAAGTTTTGAAGGATGCAGTGCTCCGACAACTAACAACTGATGCTGGCAGTTTGTTCCATGCTTCAGCAACTCTTAGCGTGAAAAAATGTTTCCGAAAGTCATGGGAGCTGTGCTGTTTTGTGACTTTGTAAACATGTCCACAGGTGTTAGACAGATGGAGTTTGAAAAGGTGCTCAGAGTTATTGTTTGCAAGATGGTTAATAATTTTATGGGTGTTTGCCAAAATCCTTTTTAAAGCGCTAATCTTTCAGTTTTGTTGCCCATGTTTATATTCCGCACTGATATACATCAGCAAAGATGTATATATGCATACACACATACACAAATGCATTAAGCTTTTCTCTCTCAAATTGTATGTACAAGGCTTGGTAGCTGATGCCCACCCAAGGTACCTTGTAGTGAGATGATACCACATAGTTGCAAAGCAAATTTTTTTTCATGCAGCCATGCCTGTGCCTACATTTACTGCAATGTTTGTTAGTGTCGGTTCTGCTTCTCATTTATTGAAATTGCCTTTTCTTTATTTTCATTTTCCATTTTCATGAGTTCAACATCTTGATCTCTTGGTTGTCACAAACTTTATACAATTTAACTATTATGTTCATTTATTATATTTTCTGCATTATTATAAAATATAATTGCTTCAAGGTAACGATCTCAAAAGGTGTAAAATTGATGCCAAAATATACTGGCTTTTATTCCCCATTTGGAAAATATTGGTGCTGTGGAATAATAAGACAGTCTGCTGATTCTCTTCAGATTGTGCAGGTTTCATGCTTAGGTATCAAAACGAATACTTCCAGGTCATACTTCAGCTAGATGTAATCATATGCGAGCTTCTTTCACTGGGTGTTATGAAGTCCTTCCACCTCCATCCAACAATTGACCATACTAAGCTGAAGGATTTACTATATCGTAATAACTAGAATTATAACAGCCATTGATAATTGATAAAACAAAATATATATATATAGGTGCAGGCGGGGACTGTGTGGTAAGAAGCTAGCTTCCCAACCACATGGTTCTGGATTCAGTCCCGCTGTGTGGCACCTTGGGCAAGTATCTTCTACTATAGCCTCAGGCTGACCAAAACCTTGTGAGGGGATTTGGTAGACAGAAACTGAAAGAAGCCCATTGTGTGTGTGTGTGTCTGTGTTTGTACCCCCACTTGCTTGACAGCCAATGCTGGTGTGTTTATGTCCCTGTAACTTAGCAATTTGGCTAAAGAGACCAATAGAATAAGTACTGGGCTTACAAAGAATAAATCCTGAGGTCAATTTCTTCGACTAAAACCCTTTCAAGTTGTGCTCCAGCATGGCTGCTGTCAGATGACTGAAACAAGTAAAAGAATTAGAGAAAGTGAATCCCATTGTCTATAATACCATTTTGACAACTCCTGGTACAAGACATTGCCCTTCCTTTATAAAAGATTAGTGCTCTAGTCCTTGAGCAATATCTGATCTCAATGTGATATTCAGAAGCATTACTGCATAGGCTAACATGGCTAACAGATGCCTTTCTTACATTGATATATGCAGATGTGGCAGGCAGGTAAGCAGCAGGCAAAGAAAGCATGGAACCTTTATGGCAACATTGATATTTTGCGTCCATATTTTGATGTTCAACCATATGAAGTAAGGAACAGGTAAGGTATAGATCTACCATTGTTAACTGTTTTGATCTGTCTAACCTAAACCTGATCTCAGAAGTCTTTCCTATATTTTCATATTTTAAAAATTTGCTTAAAGTAAACTACGTACTCAGTGCTTAAATCATTATTTCTGTAATAAAAAAAATATATGTATATAATATATATATATATAAATTAGAAAAAAACCCACCTTTTATCAATTCAGTAATAAAAAATTAAATTATACCATTTAGAAAAATTACATATAGAAATATTATTGAATTGATAAAAGGTGGGTTTTTTTTCTAATTTATATATATTATATTTTGTAAAATTTGATTTAGTATTTTTAAATTGAATTTTTCCCTGTAAGTTTGGAATAATATTCCATCATATTATTATTATATTTAATGTATATATAAATAAATAAAAAAACAGATCAATATTGAATTTTTGTGTAAATGTTATTTCTAGTTAATTTAGTTCAGATATTTGCTTTGGTTATTTTTTGAGCATAATGATCATAAGGATTTGTAACATTGGTAGAAGGCCACAGATTTTATGTGAAGGGATCTAATCGATATATTGACATCAGTGCATAATTGGGGCAAGGGGATAATTAGTGAAATCAAACCCATTTCTAGACTGGTACTTATTTATCGATTCTTGATGGCTGGAATGCAGACTCTATCATGGTGAAATTTGAACTCAGAATGTTAAATGCAAGGCATTCTGTTAGTTGTTGTAGCAATAAGGGAGCTTCTATGTGTTCACTTTAAGAAATAACAACCAAATCTATCTCAAATCACATGCTGCTGTCTTAAAAAATGTGATGGACAGATTGGTTAATATAATGATATGTATAATAAAAAGACTGGATGGAAACACCTTTGATTATAGGTTTACTTGATCAAAGCTGACCTGGGGTTAAACAATAAAAACTGATTCTTTATTATATCAATACTTGCAATAATGAAAAATTAAGGGGATCCCTAACAGGACTTAAAATTCAATTCTGAAGAAACATAGCAATTATTTACCACATAGTATTTTGTTAGGCTTCTTACCGATTCTACTATTCACCACACTTCATTTAATATGGTCAGTCTAATGGAATATGAAAAAATATTAAACCTTTAGCATTCAGATTACTCTGTCAAATGTATTGCTTTGAATTAATCATGCATTATCTCGTAGCTTTGAGATTTTGATGATGTGATCATTTATTTTTTAGAAAGACATTGTAGGGTAGGTGTGAGAGGCCAGATATGACCAGTTTTAACATGAAATAAGTAGAATAGTTTGGCCTGTTTAAATGCTAAAGGGTTAAACAGCTCTTCTACAGAAATATTTTACTATTCATTTACATTCTTTACTAGGTTAATAGAATCTCTTATTCCTCGGAAGGCAAGTGTTCAAATACAGGTTAGTCAATATCTTTTTTTTCTCTTGCATCTAAGACTATGATTGTTGTTGTTTTCAGTTTGATATTTTGTGCCATTTCATTGGATATTGTTACACGACAGTGACATTGTTTATGCCTCATGTAAATGAAAATCCTGGCAGCTCTGTAGTTCACTATGCAATGGCACAGAACAAAAATACCTTATACGAAAGCAAATAAGGGTTGGTATGAGGAAGAGTATCTGGCTATAGAACACTGTATCAAGAAGTCTGGTCCAACCCATGCCAGCATGGAAAAGCAGGCATAAAATTAATGATGATGATATTCGCCAACAGATATGATCTTGTAATCATTTTTCCTTTCTGTTTCCAGAGTATTCCAAGGGAACTTTATGGTCCAACAATGGTCATTTTTACCCTTATAGCTCTTCTGCTGTTCCAAATGAAGTCCTCAGGACATCAAGTGGTAAGACGATGCTTGTTTTGTTTCAATCAATGTGTTAACATTATCTTAGAGTGTTTCAGGTGAACGTTGTCTCTGAATTATTTGATATCGAAATGATTCAGTATTTCTATGCCAACAAATGTATATTTACTTAGTGATTCAACTACAATGAAGATGATGCTTTGCTGATGAGATCAAAATATACTGAAACTGGTTCAGTGTTGTCTCCCATACTTGCTGCAAACAAAAAAACAAAAAAAAAAAAACAAACAGTGTTACACATTGACAAATTTCTGTTTTTATATTACCACATGAATTTCTAGTTAAATCTTTAATGTTCTAAGCATTGAGAAATTTGTTTATTAATTTTGATTATGTAAAATACTTTTGCCAATCAGAATAGATAAAAGATTATCAAAGTTCTTTAATGAAGACTAGATTTTTTTTTTTTTTGTTTTTTAAATATGTATTAAATTTACTAATTGATACCAATCTCTCAGTCAGCTTCATCTTAACCAAAGCTATTTTCTATTTATTGTTTGCAATTTTTCTGAATATTTAGGTTCGGACCAAAAATGTATGGTTAAAGAGCTAGCTTCCTGACCGTAAGGTTTTGGATTCTGTCCCATTGCACAATATTTGGGGCAAGTGTCTTCTGCCATAGTTATAGCCTCAGGCTGACAAAAGCCTTGTGAGTGGATTTGATAGACAAAAACTGAAAGAAACAAGGGCATGTTGAAAAGTTCCTGGTTTTAATAGAATTGTGAAAGGCCTGGTTGAAGGCCCAACTTTCCGAGTTCTTTTACGGGGCTTAGAAAATCTGAAGGATTGTTGCAATAAGTGTATGAATCTGAGAGGAGAATATGTTGAGTAAAAATCGTAATTAACTGATCCTTCTGTATTTTCTTTTATGCTAAGCCAGGAATTTTCTAAATAATAGAAACACAAAATTGAGGTAGATAAAGCCACTGAGTCTTAAACATTGATAGTAATTAAATATAAAGGGTTTGATTGATGTAATTTAGGTCATGTGCCCTGTCCCATTTTCTCTGGTTGAGCCGTAAAAGAAAATAATTTGATTTTCATTCCCCTTAACCCCTTGGCATTCAGATTACTTTGTCAAATGTAATGCTTATTCACATTATTTGAATTAGTCATGCGTTATCTCATAGCTTCAAGATTTTAGTGATATGATCGTTTATTTTTAGAATGACATTGTAGTATAGGTGTGAAGGACTGGGTGTGGCTGGTTTGAACCAAAAATATAAAATATTTGTGCTGGATATGGCCAGTGTCTTCTACTATAGCCTTGGGCCGACCAAAGCCTTGTGAGTGGATTTGGTAGACGGAAACTGAAAAGAAGCCCGTCGTATATATGCGTATATATATATATATGTGTGTGTGTGTGTCTGTGTTTGTCCTCCTAGCATTGCTTGACAATTGATGCTGGTGTGTTTATGTCCCCGTCACTTAGCAGTTCGGCAAAAGAGACCGATAGAATAAGTACTGGGCTTACAAAGAATAAGTCCCGGGGTCGAGTTGCTCGACTAAAGGTGGTGCTCCAGCATGGCCGCAGTCAAATGACTGAAACAAGTAAAAGAGTAAAGAGAGTAAAGAGTGTTTAAATGCTAAAAAATCAAACTGAACTGGGAAATGTTTTATTTCAATTTCAGCAAGAAGGCACTCTAATGGGCACATCTTTCTTGGTCTGTTTCTCCTATTGGTTCGGTGCTTCTAGTGCAATTTTCCTCTTGTCCTATCTCTGTAATATCCAGGTCACTATGATACAAGTTCTCTCTATGCTGGTAAGTTGTTTATATTTGTAACAAGCTTATAATGTTTGCAGCATTTTCATTTCTATTTTATTTTGTACTGTAGATGTAAATTTGTAAAATATCTCGATCCTTAACCCTTTTAGCATTCAGGTTACTGTGTCTAACCCTTTCGTTACCAAACCGCCCAAAGCCGCCCGAAAAAAATTTTGGTTTATGAGACCAAACCGCCCAAAGCCGCCCGAATTTACCTATTCATATTTAAATGAGAATATCAGAGCAAATCTCTTCAGTACATTCGTGAAAACACGTATTATACTTCGTAAACAGTTCAACTACAGTTTTGTACAATAATCGAAGTGTAATTTTAATTCCGTGAATCTTGGGAGATTTTTTTCCGAAATTTGTTCCTATTGTGTTTTCAAAATTTGTAATTTTGACAAAAAATGGATACAAATTTCATTATATCAAGCAGCGAGTCATAATTCGAAGGATTTTCTACTGAAGACCTTCATAAATCTAACTCTATGACTGAAACAAAAAAGCATGTGGTATTTGATAATGAATCTGATGTTTCATTTTCCGAAAGTGAAAACAGTGAATCTGAGATCTCCGATAGCGATAAAGAAAACGAATTGGCACCTGAATGGAGTGAAAATTTAAAAACTGTTTCTTTCGGTGATTTTTCTGAAGAAACTGGACCAAGCCACAGACTTTCCCAGAAGGGTAAAGCCTTAGACTATATCTATTTACTTTTTCGAATGAGCCTATTTGAAATCATTACGGCAGAAACGAACCGTTACGCTAAACGTAAACAAAGCGAAAGAAAGGATAGTTAGTGGTTTCCCACAACCTTAAATGAAATTAAGACTATTTTGCCATAAATGGGTATCAGAAAGTTATGGGTATCAGAAAGTTACCCAGAATAACAAATACTATCGTAAAATTTTGTTGTATACCCAATTAATATTAGCTAATAACCAATTTTCTATAGCGATGTTTGAACAAAATTTTAATAATTTTATATTTTGTGGAATTTAGAGTCACTTTGTGAAAAAAATTATAGTATAGAATTGGTTGAGAATATTTCATTAAATTATCTTCCAAAAATCAGATTAATATATCGATAAATAAAAAAGTTATAGTTGTTTAATGAAACCAGACTAAATTTATGATTACGTTAGAAATTAATTGAAACACATAAGGGGTGTAATTTGGTCAGAAATATAGTAACGAAAGGGTTAAAGTTATACTTACTTATTCACATCAGTTTGAATTATTCATATACTATCCCATTGCTTTGAGATTTCAATGATGTAATTGCTTATTTTTGGACAACATTACAGAGTAGGTGTGAGAAGCCAGATCTAGCCAGTTTGAACATAAAATTGGTAAAATATTTGGGTTGGATATGACCAGTTTAAATGCTAAGGGTTTAAGATGAAGGTATTCTGAAAATTTAAAATTAAATTATAAATATCCTAAGTAAGGATATAGGCGTAGGAGTGGCTGTGTGGTAAGTAGCTTGCTTACTAACCACATGGTTCCGGGTTCAGTCCCACTGCATGGCACCTTGGGCAAGTGTCTTCTACTATAGCCTCGGGCCAACCAAAGCCTTGTGAGTGGAATTGGTAGACAGAAATTGAAAGAAGCCTGTTGTGTATATGTATATATATATATATATATGTTTGTGTGTTTGTCCCCACAACATTGCTTGACAACCAATGCTGGTGTGTTTGTCCCCCCAACATCGCTTGACAACCAATGCTGGTGTGTTTACATCCCCGTAACTTAGCGGTTCGGCAAAAGAGAACGAAAGAATAAGTACTAGGCTCACAAAGAATAAGTCCTGGGGTCGATTTGCTCGACTAAATGCGGTGCTCCAGCATGGCCGCAGTCAAATGACTGAAACAAGTAAAAAAGTAAAGAGTAAATATCAACGACTCGTCTCAAATATTTAGACATTTAAACATCTATTGGCATGGGACTGAATCATGCAAAGTATTATGACAATGTGAGAAAGAATACAAAAAGCTGGTGACACCTTAAACTGTCTTACATATTTATGTTGTGATAATTAGAAACACCAAACACCTGTAAGTGGCAAATTGGCCAAGTTGATAGAGTGTGGCGTAAGGTTCGGATAGGTCTTGATATGTTTGTATCATGATATACCGTGTGTGGTCCCATTGATAAAACATATTGTTTAGTTACATTTATTGTCATGGGGTATATTACAGCAATTACATTTTGGCATTGTTGAGTGCCAGTAATGTAGAGTTGTGTACTAGAACAAATGTAGTTTGTAATTACATTATGCAAAGAAGAGAAGGCGTTGAGCTGGCATAAACATTAGCATGCCGGGCGAAATGCTTAGCGGTATTTCGTCTGCCGCTACGTTCTGAGTTCAAATTCCGCCAAGGTCGACTTTGCCTTTCATCCTTACGGGGTCAATTAAATAAGTACCAGTTACGCACTGGGGTCGATATAATCAACTTAATCCGTTTGTCTGTCCTTTTTGTCCCCTCTGTGTGTAGCCCCTTGTAGGCAGTAAAGAATAACATTATTAAAAGAAGAGATTAGCTTTGCATGTGAAGAGAGAATAATGCTCTGTCCATCCTAGTGAAAGAATCCTTGAACTTGGGGTTGAGCTCCAGCCAAGGAAATTTGTCGGTTTAAATGGTTTGTTGCTTATGCTTCTGAAGTGTAATGCTCATGTTTGTTTTGTACATATCGTTGCTTATATTACAAAAGCACAAGAATTACTGGAACAAAATCAAACATTCTCTAATCATCATCATCATCATCATCGTTTAACGTCCGCTTTCCATGGTAGCATGGGTTGGACGATTTTGACTGAGGGCTGGCAAACCAGATGGCTGCACCAGGCTCCAATCTTGATTTGGCAGAGTTTCTACAGCTGGATGCCCTTCCTAACACCAACCACTCCGAGAGTGTAGTGGGTATTTCATCTGCCGGTACGTTCTGAGTTCAAATTCTGCCGAGGTCGACTTTGCTTTTCATCCTTTCGGGGTCAATTAAATAAGTACCAGTTACGCACTGGGGTCAATATAATCGAATTAATCTGTTTGTCTGTCCTTGTTTGTCCTTTCTGTGTTTAGCCCCTTGTGGTTAGTAAAGAAATAGGTATCATGTAACCCTTTCTCTTAAAATTGCTGACCTGCCATCTTGTTATTATTATTATTATTGCAAAGGTGGTGAGCTGGCAGAATGCTTGGTGGAATTTCATCCATCTTCACCTGGGTTCAGATTTCACCAAGGTCGACTTTTCTTTTCGTCCTTTCAGGGTCAATAAATTAAGTACCAATGAAACACTGGGGTTGATGTAATCAACTAGTCCCCTGCCTCCAAATTTCAGGCTTTGTGCCTTTAGTAGAACAGAATCATCATCATCATCATCATCGTTTAACGTCCGTTCTCCATGCTAGCATGGGTTGGACGGTTCGACCGGGGATCTGGGAGGCCAGAAGGCTGCACCAGGCTCCAGTCTTATCTGGCAATGTTTCTACAGCTGGATGCCCTTCCTAACGCCAACCACTCCGTGAGTGTAGTGGGTGCTTTTTACGTGCCACCTGCACAGGTGCCAGGCGAGGCTGGCAACGGCCACGGTCGGATTGGTGTATTTTACATGCCACCGGCACAGAAGCCAGTCGAGGCGGCGCTGGCATCGGCCACGAGTCGGATAGTGCTTTTTATGTACCACCAGACCAGGGATCCTGGCTGGTTCAATTCGATTATTATTATTATTATATTTTCTCTCATTTTCTATTCCCTAGGGCTATGGATTGTTTGGCCATTGTATTGTTGTATTTGCGAGCACTGTAACACACACGTCCCACAGTCACATCCTGTTTTATATGTTATGGGCCCTAGTTGGTGGTCTCTCAACTGCACGAATGGTAAGTCCTTGATTCAGTTCTTTGATTTCATTGCTATTCTTATTGTTGATACTGTTTTATAGAATAGAGAAAATAACTTTTTTGTTAACCCTTTCCATACCAACCTGGCTGAAACCGCTGCTGGCTCTGTAATTCAAATGTCTTGTTTTCATAAGTTTTGAATTAAAATCATCCACCAAATCTTAATCACAATTTATGTTCCTAAAACTAGAGAGCATCTCAAAATAAATACGGTAACGAAAGGTTAATGTGTCTTCAAATATAACAGTATACTGATAAAATATTAGAAGTCTGGAGCTGATGAAATTATTCAGTACAAATAGTTTTGTTTAGGTCATGAATTGATGGTGTCATTAGGGTGTCAGCTAGAATGTGTTGTGCTATTTGTTGCAACTTACTGCACTTTGAGTTCAATTCCTGCTGAGGTCAGCTTTACCTTATGTCTTTTGTGGAGTAAAGGTCAGTAAATAAAGTGCCAATCCAAACACTGGAATAGTGGAATTGTTAGATTATCAGACAAGATCCCTTGTATTTATTCGAGTTCTCTGGCTTTAAATTCCAGCTTCATAGGCTGGGAGAAGGTATCAAGGTTGTCCAAGACAAACAACCAAATCAGAATCTCTATGCATTCAGAAAGACCTGTCATCATCTCAGTGCAGTTGTGTGATGGATGGATGGATACACAGGCTTTGAAGACCAGGTAGTGACTAGCATTTGGTAGCAGGAAGTGATTGACAATGAACACACATACAATGTGGTGGCATCATCAAAGATTGAACAACACTTGGTGGTCAGATGGTTGAAATGATGACTAATTGAAAATTGTTACTATTAACTGGGGAAAAAAGAAATTCCTAAAGTTAATTACTCACTGACATGAAAAATATACCGTAAATCCTCGAGTATAATCCGCCCTTGAGTATAATACGCACCCCTTCTCTAACTTGAGTGAAGGGGGGTCTATATAACGTCCTTGGTTTGTAAAAGTGTATACGGTAACGTCCTTTATTTTATTATTATTGTACATATAACATAATGCAAACGTGTAGCTTTTTTGTGCATTTTGTTTGCAGAAAATAAAGAAATAACAGTATTAACGTTTAATAAGTGTTGCTTATTGCAAGTTATGGATGATTCTTTTATGACTTCATTGCTTTCTGGCTTAGCTTAAGGTAGTTTCGCGCCGACATCACAAAATGCGTCTGAATAAACATTGCCGGACAGCAAATAGAGACTCGGACATTGCTTAGAAAATATTTTTCATTTTTAACCTCGTATATAGTACGCACTAGGGATTTTGACCTTTAAATTTTGGGGGAAAATGCGGATTTATACACGAGGATTTACGGTAGTTAAGTTGGTGTTAAAATATTTCATCTATTGAACATTAAACATCGAATTAGAAATACTTGAGTTATCTCCCTTATCCTTTTTATGTTTTAACGTTACCGTCATTTGGATGATGTTCTCGTTAAATTATTTCCCATGCCGGCCGTCTAGGCTTAACTGTTATGTTTTCATGCAGCACTGTCGGTGGATATTTTATCTCAGTCATCTTTTTAATTACTCCACTCTTGTGTTCGCTTTCATTTTTTTCATTCACAAAAACGGGTGGGAAGGCGTGAGTAGAGAAAGAAAGATTTGGCTGCTATTTCTGGTACCTGGAGTGGCCATGCAGTGGCTCTCTGGTTAGATACACAGTTAAGCTGAATTTAGTGTTGATGCTGATGAGGACGAGAAATAGAAGTTCAGAAGTATAGATTATCCAGAGAAAGGGCATCTATGTATAACACACTGCCAGCAGGGAAAAACAGGCAGAAAAACGAACGGATATATCATCATCATCATCATCGTTTAACGTCCGTTTTCCGCGCTAGCACGGGTTGGACGGTTTCGACCGGGGTCTGGGGAGCCAGGGGCTGCCCCAGGCTCCAGTCTGGTCTGGCAGTGTTTCTACAGCTGGATGCCTTTCCTAACGCCAACCACTCCGCGAGTGTAGTGGGTGCTTTTTACGTGCCACCTGCACAGGTGCCAGAGGGGTCTGGCATCGGCCACGGTCGGTTGGTGCTTTTTATGTGCCACCTGAACAGAAGCCAGTCGGGGCGGTGCTGGCATCGGCCACGTTCGGATGGTGCTTTTTATGGGGGAGGGTGCAGAAATATAGGGGAGCACCAGTGGGGAGGGGTGTTCGGAGTGTTCATGTACTTGACTCAACAGGTCTCCTCAAGCACAGCGGGACGATCTGGAATCCGGGGTACTTTGAATGGGCAGGGGCTATGCGGAACTGATGCAGGAAGCAGCCCGGGTCTTTGCAGTCACAGCATATCTCCAGAGATCTCGGTCCTTCGCCATTGCCTCGGTGAGGCCCAACGCTCTGAGGTCAAGCTTGACTGCCTCATCCCATGTCTTCCTGGGTCTACCTCTCCCCCTGATACCTTCAACTGTTTGGGAGTGGCACTTCTTCACACATCTCTCCTCATCCATCCGCAGCACATGACCATACCATCGCAAGCGTCGCTCTTGCACACCGCATCTGATGCTTCTTATATCCAGCATTTCTCTCAGGATGCTTACACTCTGTCGTGCGTGCACACTGACATTACACATCCAGCGGATCATGCTAGCTTCATTTCTTTCAAGTCTACGCATGTCCTCTGCAGTCATAGCCCATGTTTCATTACCGTGAAGCATGGCAGTTCGCACACATGCATCATACAGTCTACCTTTCGCTCTGAGGGAGAGACCCTTTTTCGCCAGTAGGGGTAGGAGCTTTCTGAACTTTGCCCAGGCTATTCGTATTCTAGTGGTGATACTCTCTGTGCATCCACCTCCGCTACTAACTTGGTCACCCAGGTAGCGGAAACTATCAACTACTTCTAGTTTCTCTCCCTGGAGTGTGATGGAATCTGCTTTCTGAGTGTCTGTGGTGTCTATTGTCCCTGTGCATCTGCCGCACATGAAAGCTATCTTATCTGTTAATTTCCCTTTAATGTTGCTGCACCTCTTGTGCGTCCATAGCTTACATTGGGTGCATCTTATGGAGTTTCTACCTGCACCTTTCCTACAGATTGAGCAGGGCCACCTACCCGAGGTGGGGTGTGCTGAGTACGCCTTGCTGCTTACTATTACTTTGGTCTTTGCTACATTTACTCTAAGGCCCTTTGATTCTAACCCTTGCTTCCACACCCGAAATTTCTTTTCTAGTTCCGGTAGTGATTCTGCTATGAGAGCCAGGTCATCAGCATAGAGGAGCTCCCAGGGGCATCCTGTTTTGAATTCCTCTGTTATTGCCTGGAGGACTATGATGAATAGAAGGGGACTGAGGGCTGAGCCCTGGTGCACACCTACTTCTACCCGGAATTCTTCACTATATTCATTGCCAATCCTAACCTTGCTGGCAGCCTCTCTGTATAGAGCCTGTACAGCCCTTATTAGCCATTCGTCAATCTCCAGTTTCCGCATCGACCACCAGATAAGGGAACGGGGAACCCTGTCAAAGGCTTTCTCCATATAAATAATAATTAATAAATATATGCATATATACATAAATATATGTACGTACCTACATATATATGTATATATACACATGCATATATGGGTACAGGACATAAAAAAAATATGTTGAACACAATGAGAAACGAAAACATAAAAACAAAATTTTTTTTTGAACAGCGAAAAAACAAAGAAACGAGACATACAGCATTAAGAATATTCCTCTTCTTCAGTTGTCCCTGTTTCATCTACTCCACATTTCGAAGGCAAGGACAAGACGCGACTTCGTTGAAACAGTCCTTCCTGCAAAGCAAATTAAATAAAATTTGGAATTTTTTGCGGAGGGTGAAATTGGTAACAAGAACAGGACAGTGAGAACAAGACAGTAAAGAACAAATGTTGAGGTCTGTTAAGCCAAGACAATAGAAAAATTATTATGCACTTCATATATATATATCACCGTGACCGACCAGGCTATCAGATGTTGCTACGCATCGCTGGTCACAATGCACTTTGCATTGTTTTAGCCTTCAAATGATGCCACCCCGCTGGCTAAGTGAGCAGGCCAACAGAAGAAAGAGTGAGAGAAAGTTGTGGCAAAGAGTACAGCTGGGATCGCCACCACCCCCTGCCGGAGCCTCGTTGAGCTTTAGGTGTTTTCGCTCAATAAACATTCACAACGCCCGGTCTGGGAATTGAAACCGCAAGTCCGCTGCCCTAACCACTGGGCCATTGCGCCTCCACATATATATATATATATATATATACACACACATACACACACATGCATATGTGTATATATAGTCTTTATTTTCTTTTCTTTGTTTCATTGCAATTTAGGCCTTTGTGGTACTCTCCAGAACATCAGGACACTCTCAACGAATAATTGTCTGTTCAGCTATTGCTGTTCTTCACCTTACTTTCCTTTTGTACTTACATTTTGCATACCATCAGACAGTTGAAGGTAAGGATTTATCAATTTTGTTTTTGTTGTGTTTTACCAGAGAGTAAAATTTTTCAGGCAATTAACTTCATCTTTAGATCTTTTACTTGCTTCACACATTTGACTGTGGCCATGCTGGGGCACCGCCTTGAAGAATTTTAGTTGAAGGAATTGACCCCAGTATTTATTCTTTTTAAACCTGGCACCTATTCCATCAGTCTTTTTTGTCAAACCGCTTGGTTATGTGGACATAAACAAACCAACATTGGTTGTCAAGTAGGTGGGAGGAGGCAAGCATAGACACAAAGATACGTGCATGTGCACACACATGCATACGATGGGTTTCTTTCAGTTTCATTCTACCAAATCCACCCACAAGGCTTTGGTTGACCTGAGACAGTAATAGAAGACGCTTGCCCAAGGTGTCACATAGTGGGACTGAACCCGGAATCCTGTGGTTGGGAAACAAGCTTTTTACCTTACAGCAAATTTTAATAATTATAATTTCGTACTTTATTACAAGGCCATAAAAATTTTGTAAGGCAAGGATATAATTGAATGAATCAACTCTAGTACTTGCCTGGCATTTATTTTATTGACCCTGGGAAAACATGGTCAACTATTATCAGGATTTGAACCCAGAATGTAGAGGTGTGAAATAAAATGTCAGAAAGTATCTAGTCTGATACACTGCTGTTTCTGTCATTTTGTCACCATCATCCTAGTATCTGTGATAGTCCAGTTCATGTAAATGTATATTTTCATTATTATAATATTTTTTCTTTGTTTTCTTTTGGTTGACCTTGAAAATAATGCCTTTCCTCTTTGTAATTTCAGAATTCTCAGAAGTGTTTGACAAAGAAATATCGAAACCTATTGCAGAAGATGCCCTCCGTCCGAAATTTGTCCGGGACTTAGGAATAGAACAGCACAGCATCAAACGTAAGTGATAGGTTCTCTCTGAGCATTTCTGAAAACCTATTTGCATTAAGTCAGTAGAAGAGCATGAATATATTTATTTGCTTGTTTGTGTGTGTGTGTGTGTGTGTCTGTGTGTGTGCGTGCACAAAAGAGGAAACAAGGCATGTTTGTATAGTTTCCACAACAAAATGGTCCCAGGTGTGATTCGCACCATATGACACCTTGGCTAGGCATCTTCTCCTGCAGCCATGAGCTGATCAACGCCTTGCAATTGAATTTCATAGATGGAATGTGTATGTGTATCGTTCACTGATGTTTATTTATTCTACTTGAGTTGCACAGATATTCCTTTGTTATTTTGCCACAGAAAATGCTGTAAACCAGAAACTTTCACACTGGAAACTCTGTAACCAATGGTGATACTGTTCACAAAATGCATGATGATATATGTGTATGTATATATATATATATATATATATATGTAAGAGATAATGGTGTCATTGAGACCCAAAGGTGTCAGGTAATGCTGAATAAGTGCTATAGACACAAAAAATTCATATATATATACATATATATATATACACACATACACACACAGAGTGGCCCAAAAATAGGTTTTCAGTTTTTCAACTATCTCTTTCGCATTCATATATTAACAGTTTAGATCTTAATTATAAAAAGAAAATGTGAAACCATTATTCTATGCTAATTTAGTTAATTTTGTCAAGCTCCCTTTTCAGTTTGTAAGACAGAAATTTAAATGTCGTAAAATGTTTTAAAAGAAATTTAAAGTGCCTATGTGATAACTGTAAACCTACTTTTGGGCCACCCTGTGTACGTATGTATGTATGTATGTATGTATATATATATACATACATACATACATACATACACACACACACACACACACACGCGCGCGTAAATATTGAGCAATGAGAATGAGTGCTCAAAACCACATTCGGGGTTAAAGATTCTATGTGGTTGGCTTGAAGAATTGTTGAGATATTTTCTTAAGATGAAACTAATGGTAGCCTTGATACACAAATAAAGTGTGTGTGTGTGTGTGTATATATATATATAGTATTTAATATACATTACAGTATATAATAATGATTACTACATCAACTTGGATATATCTCTGGGTTTAGTTATATCTCCAAAGTTTTTTGTCTATCTTAATAGCCTACACAGAAGTTAATCTAACCCACTGCAGATGATAGTTCATTTTCTGACCCTAAGTCTCACTTAGAAACAATCTTGACACTTCCTGCTGCACATATGTAACCTAAATCAAATTCGGTGACTGGTATCCATTGCTAGTGGAGCACTAAGAGTACCATACGAGTGAGATCATTGCCAGAGCAACAAGCTGGCACATTAAGCACACCATTCAAGTGTGATCGTTACCACGTTGCCTTACTAGCACTTGTACTGGTGGCATGTGAAATATTCGAGCATGGTTGTTGCCAGTGCCGCTGGACTGGCTCCTGTGCAGGTGGCACGTAAAAAGCACCATTTGGGCATGGCCATTGCCAGTACCACCAAACTGGTCCTCGTGCCAGTGGCACGTAAAAGTACCCACTACACTCTCGGAGTGGTTGGCGTTAGGAAGGGCATCCAGCTGTAGAAACTCTGCCAGATCAGATTAGAGTCTGGTTTGCCAGACCTCAGTCAAATCGTCCAACCCATGCTAGAATGGAAAGCAGATGTTAAATGATGATGATGATGAACATTTGACTGTGAAAACTATCTTGCATTTGGGTCTTGACAATGCTGCCTTATTCTTCTGGACCAAGACATAAACTCACCCCCTATCAAAACATCCTCACTGGATAGCTGATGTGAAGTAGTTAATCTTGTCAGTTGTATCTATCAAATCTCACCCAAACCATATCTTTCTCTCTTAAGAAGAGGAAGGACACATTGGATAATGAGAATTGTTTGTCATGACCAGATATGGGTATGGCTATATGGTTGAAAAGTTTTCTTCTCGTCTACATGGTTTTGGGTTCATTTCCACACAATGTAGGCTTCTACAAAGAGTCCTTTTGGCTCTGCACTGTCCCTGCTTGTTCACCAACTATATTACAAAGAGTACCTGGTGCATTTTATCATGGCACTAGTGAATTTGCCTTGTACCCTGTAAGATTCAACCCTCTAGCACTCATTAGTCTGTGAAATATAATGTTTATTTATTCACATTGTTTTAAATTAATCAAGCATTATCTTGTAGCTTTGAGATTTTGATGATGTCATCATTATCATTTAACGGCCATCTTCGATGCTGGCATGGGTTGGACAGTTTGACTGGAGCTGGAAAACCAGAGGACTGCAGTAAACTCCACTGTATGTTGTGGCATAGTTTTTATGATTGGATGCCCTTCCTAACATCAACCATTTTACAGAGTGGACTGGGTGTTTTTTACATGGCACCAGCACTGACAGGATCTGTTTGGTATAGATGTTACGGCTGAATGCAATTGTTTATTTTTAGAATGACATGGTAGGGTAGGTGTGAGATATTTGATCTGTTCAGTTTTGAACATAAAAATAGCTAAAATATTTGGGCCAGATATTGTCAGTTTATCAGCTAAAGGTTTAAAGAGTCCTCACTATTCTACGATGTATCTTTTCATTCAAAGCAATGTGACCAAGAAAACATTTGCCAAAAACTCTTCTGTCATGCCTAGAACTCCTTTGATCCATGTCTGCTCATTAAAGTGCTGACCTGGGCCTAAACCTCTATTGGCTCAGTGATGCTCATTGTGTCCTATCTATGTCTCTTCTGTAGCTGCAGCAATAGTCTTTACTTCTTTGAACTTTCACACTCTCCTCTTCATTTTTCTACCTTAATTACTTCACCTATAATCCTACTGATAGACTCCATCATCACCATTTAACATCTGTTTTCCATGCTGGCATGGGTTGGAGAGCTTGATAGGAGCTGGCCAGGTCAAGGGCTGCACTAGGTTCCATTCTCTGTTTTGACTTGGTTTCTACAGCTGGATGCTCTTCCTAATACCAACCACTTTACTTAGTGTACTGGGTACTTTCCACCTGGCACCATCATTGGTGCTTTTTATGTGTCACCATCACCAGTGCTTTTTATGTGGCAACATCACCATAAACTACACTCTCGGAGTGGTTGGCGTTAGGAAGGGCATCCAGCTGTAGAAACTCTGCCAGATCAAGATTGGAGCCTGGTGCAGCCATCTGGCTCGCCAGTCCTCAGTCAAAATCGTCAAACCCATGCTAACATGGAAAGCGGATGCTAAACAATGATGATGATCATCATCATCACCAGTGCTTTTTACGTGGCACCATTATCAGTGTTTTTTATGTGTCACCATCACCAGTGCTTTTTACTTGGCACCGACACCATTGCTTTTTATGTGAGACCTTGGTTTTAGGGTATACATACTAAGAACATTTTTGGTACTTACACATTCAGTGATATCTATATGAAATGGATTACTAAATTTCTGCTAAACTATGACGGTCTACTTCATATTTTCAGCATTCTTTATTAACGTAGCATTCTGACTACTTTTTAACATAATATTCTAGTTAATGATTGATTGATTAATTTATAAAACAGTGTTGAAATTTAGTTAATTATATTTAATACTCTACTGTGTTAAAAAGAACAAATTTATTCTATCATAGTTTCAGCTGGTGGGTCATGGCCAGGTTGAGCGGAAAATGTATTTAATTCAATAATTTGCAGCAAATATTCTAAGATGTCATCAATGTGGAATGTGTTTTTTTTGTGATATTTGTGATTGTTTTATTTTAGATAGAGCTTTGTTATGTGTATATAGATATGTAGAATACAATTTCTATGAATGTATGTGTGCGTGTATGCATTTGTACATGTATGTATGTATTTATGTGTTTGTGTGTGCATTGGTATATTATGTATGTATGTAGTATTTGTATGTGCATACATATGCACTTGCATATGTATGAATTAAGACAGACTTGTAATTGATGACTTCAGAGTAGTGGCTTGTATATGTACGTATGTATTTTGTTGTGTGTGTGTGTTTTATGTATAATGTTGATACTGTGGTCTTTAAATTTTCTTTTCATGTTTCGTGTTATTACTTTGTTCATTATTTATTTAGTCTGTACATTATCATTTGTATTCTTTTCTAAGGAAAACAAAATATCTCCCATTCTGTCACCAGTATCTTAAATAGATTACCAAATGGATTTGGTTGTTTTTGAAATAACAACCAAATTTCCCTCAAATTACATGCTACCAAATTAGTTTTCAAAAATATGTTCAAATTTATATATAACATTTGAATAGAAACGTAGATGGAGAGAAGATAGATAGATAGATACACGCATGCATACATACATACAGACAGACAGACAGAGAATGAAAGAGAGGTGAGGACAAAGAAAGCATGAGAGAACAGAGCAGCCAGTGAAAAAACAGACATAAATTTTGAGGCAATAAAGGAAAACAAAAAAAAACTAGCTTGGTCTTTTTCTGAATCACCAAGACTAATGAATAAATGCTTCAAAATAGGTTACAATGAAAGACTAGTGTGTTGCCCATCATCGGATGGATATCTTTGGAAGTATACTTTTGCTACCTTGGAAAATAATCAAGAAACAGATTATACATATAATAATTATAATTTAATTTTTATCAAATTTGTTGGTGTTTATACAAAATGATGAAATGAAATGAATACTAATTTTCAAAAGAAAAATTTTTATTACCTTAAAATTATACAAAAGAAATTTGGTGCTGGTGTAGTATGTGATCTACAGCAACTGATACCTAGATTAGCTTGTCATCTACATTTAAAATTCTGTTATAAATTTGCTATTATAATTAGAAGAGTGAGTTAAACATTTAAAAAAATAAAAGAAAAGGAAAAATTTTTTGGGGATTTTTATTTCATTCTAGAAACATGAATACTGTAAATATTTGTATACTATTTGTTATTCATCTCGAATAACCTGTGTGTAAAATTCTTTTGCTCTCATCATGACTTCTTCCGTTGGGCTTAGGACTAAAAGAGCTTAAATCATAAAAGTTTTTTTTTGGTTTATATACCAAACCAACCGGAAGGCCAGTAAATAGATGAATTTTAAATGTAGATCAAAACGTCGGTGTAGATCACAAACTATACCATCTGAACTAATGTAGACCACAAGCTATACCAAAAACATGTATGTAGATTCACATACGACACTGGCACCAGAAATTTCTCATTTGTATAACTTCTCCCATAACTACTTTATTTACTTCTGCTCCTCTGACTCCTTCACTATTGTGTGCCACCAAGTTTAGTATGTACACTCATCCTGCATCTCTTAGATTAGGTCTCTGTATTTCTCTTTTGCTCTCTCTCCCTCCCTCCTCTCTCTAATGATATGAAGCATGACTTGAGAATCAACCCACCAGCCTATATTCATATCGACCTTTAAGTTCTGAGTTTAAATTCTGCTGAGATCGACTTTACCTTCCATCCTTTTGGGGTCAATAATATAAGTGTCTGTTGAACAATGAGGTTGATGTAATTGACTTACTCCATCCCCTAAAAATTGCTGGCCTTGTACCAAAATTTGAAACCAGTATTTACATCAACCTTTATTAATGGTTTCAAATTTAGCCCAAGGCCAGCAATTTTGAGGAAGTGGGATAGTCGCTTGATACTTTATTTTATCAACCCCAGAGGAATGAAAGGCAAAGTTAACCTTGATGGAATTTGAACTCGGAGCAAAAAGCTGGAAGAAATACTATTAAGCATTTTGTCCACTATTATTAATATAGAGATCACTGTTATCATTTTTCAACACCAATGTTTAACAGTTACAATATTACATAGGGCCTTAATGTATGAAGAAGTATTCAGTTAGAAACAAAGCGGTGCTGAGCTTACTTAGATGAATTTATTAAGGGTAGGATTATTGAGAAAAAATATTTTTTATGAAAAAAAAAAAATAAAAGTAAACAAGAATATGATATTATGTGTTATCAATGAAGGTTGAAGTAGTGAATGGAGGATGAGAGAAACAAGTTTTGAAAGTTCTTTATTTGTATAATTGGGATCTTAGATTTTTCAAAACAGAGAAATTTGAAAACTTTTTTGATTCAATAAGCATGTCCATAAGTGGTAGAGGTATTGGAAAAAATGGAGGCCAAAGTTGTTGGAAAGATGGTAGCTACTCTTGTGGGCTCTTACCAAGCCTGCTGCTAAGCATTGAAGCTTTTGTGCATCAATGCTTAAAGGATAAAGATGTTCAAAGTCTGTTAAGTGATGGAAGGTATGTGTCTGGCTGCACGTTTTTGGACAGTGTCCAGTAGGTCAATGTTCTTGACATGATGGCAGTTCTGGAATGGACATGCAAACTGTAAATGTGGATGTAGCATAGCTATATATATAGTTTTTATCCATTAGCTTTCAGATTACTCTGTCAAATCTAATGCTTGACATGTAAAAGGCACCCTTGCTAGTGACACATAAAAAGCACCCAGTACACTCTGTAGAATGGTTGGCATCAGGAAGGGCATCCAGCTGAAGCCAAAACTGGAGGCTGGTGCAACTCTCTGGCTTACCAGCTCTGATCAAACTCCCTAACTCATGTCAGTATGGAAAATGGACATCAAATGACGATGTGTTTTGAATTAATCATGAATTATCTTGTTGCTACAAGATTTTGAAGATGGCATTGTAAATGTGTGGCATATATCATTGTTAACAATAATGCCTAGGTTGTTTGCAAAACCATTTTCCAACCATGACCATCCCGTTTTTTATGGGTACTTAAGACTTTGTTACCTAATGTGTCCATTCATTATTTAAACAGTAGAGTGTGATCTAAGAGAGCTTTGGCTGCTGTTTCTTGGTGGTTCAGTGATTATGTAGAGAATTCCATATTCTCTTGTTAAATGTTTTAAAGAATTTATGAATAACTAGCAGTATCGCCCGGCGTTGCTCGGGTTTGTAAGGGAAATAACTATATAAGCATTTTTAGAGAGTTACTTCCCTTATAGATGCCAATTCGGGCTTTCTTAGCCATTTCTGTTTTGGTGTCTTCAAGCCATGAAGTCGTTCTAAAAGAACGCTGGTCTCCTTGACAACGCATTACGACGTTGATTTCCTTAAACTCCCTTCCCCACAGCTTCACGAGGGAGGGAAGAAGGGGGAGAAGCAAACACAGGTGCTGGTGTTTGAGCGTGGACGCCAACTCCGCCACCATCGACACACGAAAAATTATGCATTAAAATGGAATAAAAAATTATGTTAAATTATTTTTAAAATCGTAGACTCATCGTAGACGCGCGCTAATAGCCAGACAGGCTCGATATGAATCATGACTATAAGATACCCGAATTTGGTTAAACTGCACCGCAAAATGTGGGAGGAGTTAGGAATCTAAATCGTAGGAGACAGACACTCACACAACTACTGTTTTATATATATAGATATGAATAAATACCATTTAGTCAAAAAGGCTAAATACCAAGGCTGAAAGAAAGGCACCATAGAACAGAGTTTAATCTGTGTCAAAAATGTTGGCTCTTGAAGCAGAGAAACAGAATTTATTCAATAGCAGTTGATTAATGAGACATTTGAATATATGAATTGAAAAGACAGCCAGGGACAAACTAATTATCTGGAAAATATGATGTCATGTTTGTGTGTGTTGTGTATTTGACATATTTTCCCCCTCCACTTCCTCCTCCTACTACTACTTTTAGTCAAGGGCATTTGAAGCTTGAACATCTCTTTTATGCGGGCACAGTGTATCTAGGGTTTCATTATATCCTTCTCCTTTTAAGGTTGAAGGCTATGATGATTTGAAGGGGTATTTTGCTGCTTTTTCGACCAGGTCAAGCAATCGTTTGGGACACTGATTCTCAACTGGAGTCCATATAGCCCCTGGGATTGCCTATAAGATCTTATTGTTAAAGTTTATGTGCAATAAACCGGTTATACTTCTCCAATACACAAAATATTTTGGAACAAATTTTTATACAATTCCTAATAATATTTAATTATAGAAATATAATGAGATTTTTTTTTTACGCATCAAATACTATGAGGGTCCACCCAGGTAAATTTGAAATCTAACAGGTCCATAGCTAAAAAAGGATTGAGAATCACAGGTTGAGGTCACTTCAACAATTCTTAATGTTATTGCATCCATGTTTGTTGTGTATTGTGTGACAGAGCTGGAATAAATTTAGTCATATCCCTTCTGAATGATTTACATTTTTGGTTTGAGGGTAAATGTAAGGATATGACTGTGGGAACAAGATATTCGCTTTGCAGTAAGTAATGCGGTTTCTTGTTCAAACCCAGTGTGCAGCACCTTTGACAAGTGTTTTCTACCATAGTTGTAGTCCTTTCTTTGGGTTGACCTAAGCTTTGTCGAAGAAATTTAGCTGTTGTTGTTTAGCCCCAAGATAGTCTAGCTTGAGTAGATCCTTGATGAAAATATTCCACCTGTGACTGGCATGAGTGTTTTGTTTTTATCCTCTGCCCTCACTGCGGTGTGTTCAAATCTTACCAAGATCACCATTTGCCTTCCATCCTTTCATTGTAAATAAAATTAAGTACTATACTAGGCAGGGTTGCGTGGTTAAAAAGCTTGCTTTGCGGCCATGTTGTTTCAGGTTCAATCCCAGATTGACCAATGCCCTGTGAGTGAATTTGGTTGGCAAGAACTGTGGGGGAGTGTATTTTGCGTATACATATGTATGCACACACATACAGTATGTATGCACACACATACAGTATGTATGCACACACATACAGTATGTATGTATGTATCTGTGTATTATCAACAGCTTGTCTGCTTGTTTCCCTGGAAATGGTCAAATTGATGTAGATGCCTCTGATGAGAATCCCATAAGATTCTGAAATTATTTAAGGTTGTTCATTTTTTTCAATCTATGGAGAAATAGCTGAATTAGCCCTGTCTATATAGGTACTGTGTGTGTGTGGTAAAGACCCCCTTCAGTCATTCATTACCATGGGATTGCACCTAGAAAGTTTCTCTCTGAGGCACAAGTCCGGGCAAGGTTGTTTATTGAAGATCAGCAGTCGCCCATGCATGTCTGCAAAAAGAAACCAATAGAATAAGTACCTAGCTTTGAAAAAAAAAAAGTACTGGCATTGATTTGTTTGACTAAACCCTTCAAGGCAGTGCTCAGCATGGACACAGTCAAATGACTGAAACAAGTAAAAGATGAAAGGTGTGTGTGTGTGCTGTGTTTGTCCTCCACCATTTGACAACTGGTGTTGATTTGATTACATCCTCTGTAACTTAGCAATTAGGCAAAAAAGGTCACAGGCTTTAAAATATTTGCACGGGAGTCAAGACTGTGCCCCAGCATGGCTGCAGTCCAATGACTGAATCATGTGGGGAAAAAAATTTTAAAAAACAATAAAAGATTCAAGTACGGAGGTCAATAATGCCACCTTACACCTTCCTCTCAAAATTACTAGCCTTGTGCTTAAATTAGGAACAATTAGTTACTGAGTTACTGGCAGTTAATTGGGAAATATATTGCCAGTCAAGTGTTAGGATCAATTTTATATTCTTGTAAAGTATCTTACATGTAATTGGAATTGTAATAAAAACCAAAGACTTTTCTCTCTCCACTATAAAAAAAACAAACATTTGTAGCATATTCTAAAGTCAAAACTCATCATCATTATGATATACTTCCGTTGCTAAGGCCTCGGTATACACTTCCACAATTTCATCTCTCACTAGCTGTTTACTCTTATATTACAGATATAAACCAGTCACCTAAACAATACATAAAATCTGCTGCCATTGATAAAATAGATAGTGTTGTTCAGACACCAGTTCTGAATATTCCACAGAATGTTCTTAACGTTCTCAATACAACAGTACCTGTAATACAAGCGGCGGGTAAATCGCTCTTGAAAGCAGCTATCGCCAGTAAGACAAACAACAGCGTGGCCATGTAGTGTTTACTGCTACTACTACTTCTACTACAAATGCAAGCAAACAGCAAGGTCAGCAAACTCTGAATATTCTTCCCAAGGCCTAACTATTTGGCTGAAAAGTTTAATTCCCTAGGGATTTTATTCAAAGCAAATAAACAGTGCATGTTGCGGGCAGGATTGGGTGTTTGAGGTAATTGGTCATCTTGTGTCCCAAATTATCAGTTGCATGCTGAAGACTGATACAAATTCATTTTGATATATATATATCAAAACAATTTGATTCAAATTTGTTGGTACTCCGAGAGTTTCAAGAGTGATGCTAATCTTCAGCCATTTTGAATTCAAAATGGCTGAAGATTTGCATCATTCTTGAAACTCTTGGAGTACCAACAAATTTGAGTCAGACTGCTTTGATCCATACATGTAACTCCCAATAAATGTGTTGTGTGCCCCTCTTTCATTTATCCACACATACATATATGAGGTGCATTCCAGAAGATTTTTTAATGAGAGACAATTATAACTGTCCTAGATTGCTGTGACTTTTTTTTAGTATGGTATTACTTCATATCTAATAAGCTGACCTGCTAGCTTTTGTTATCCCAGATTGAAGGAGACAGCTGTGACAGCACTTTGAACATCCTCGTGAACACTGCTTGTCACAGCTGTCTAGCTTACAGAATGCCGTCAGAACATGAAGTCAAACAGGAAGCTCACTATGCAGCAACTATGAGCCAAGCATTTGTTTTTCGCTGGCACAAGAGGCCAGGTTCAGCATGTCCACTGGGAAGTGAAAGCTCGTGGTGATCCCTTTTTTTTTTGTTTTGTCAACAGCAAGAGCATCATCTACATCCCCTGGGTTTCTTTTGGCCATACATTCACCGAAGAGTACTTTGCGGAGGTTTTGAGGGAGCTCAGGAATAGATTTTGTCGCAAACGGTCAGAGCTCTGGCACCAGGACAATGTGCACCAGTTCACAGTTCCATCCTGTTTGATTAACTACTCAACAGAAATGGGCATCAAAACTGCCCCTCACCCTCCCTTATAGTCCAGGCATTGCTCCTTGCGACTTTTGGTTATTCCCCAAGCTGAAAAAGAAGATGAAGGAAGTTGTGACAAAGGTCCTGGACACTTTTGTTTTGGAGGACTTCCATACGGTCTTTAATGAAATGGCTGGGGTGCCACAAAAAGTGCATTGATGTCATAAGGAACTATTTTGAAGAAGATTAGAATTTTGTACTTTTTTCTGAAATTAATACATGTCTCTCCTGAAAAAGTCTCAATACTTCTGGAATGCATATATATATATATATATATATATATATATATATATATATATATACACACACACACGCACATACACACACACAGACATATGTAGTATATGCATTGTATGTGTGTATATATTATACATATTATATGCATTGTTTGTATGTATATATTATATATTATATGTTACTTGTGTATGTATATATTTATATGTACCATGTGTTGCTTGTGTGTGTGTGTGTGTGTATATATATATATATATATATACATACACACAGATATATGGTGTATGTTAAAACCTTCATTTTATATTATTTATTTTTTTTATATTTTTGGTGTTGGGTTACTTGAAACTTTTTATTTCTTTATTTTCTTGTATTCCTCATCTGATTCATTCCTCCCTCTTTTTTCTTTTCTTATTCTATTAAATTATTCTATAAATTTTATTGTATATTTAAATCAAGTCATGATATAAAACAGTGTTGTATTAACCCTTTCGTTACTATATTTCTGACCAAAATGCACCCCTTATGTGTTTCAATTAATTTCTAACGTAATCATAAATTTAGTCTGGTTTCATTAAACAACTATAACTTTTTTATTTATCAATATATTAATGAGATTTTAGGAAGATAATTTAATGAAATGTTCTCAACCAATTCTATACTATAATTTTTGTCACAAAGTGACTCTAATTGCAGGTAGATACAGGTAAATTCAACAAAATATAAAATTATTAAAATTTTGTTCAAACATCGCTATAGAAAATGGGTTATTAGCTAATATTCAATTGGGTATACAACAAAATTTTACGATAGAATTTGTTATTCTGGGTAACTTTCTGATACCCATAATAATATTTATGGCAAAATAGTCTTAATTTCATTTAAAGTTGTGGGAAACCACTAACTATCCTTTCTTTCGCTTTGTTTACATTTAGCGTAACGGTTCGTTTCCGCCGTAATGATTTCAAATAGGCTCATTCGAAAAGGTAAAAAGAAATAGTCTAAGGCTTTACTCTCCTGGGAAAGTCTGTGGCTTGGTCCAGTTTCTTCAAAAAAATCACCAAAAGAAACAGTTTTTAAATTTTCACTCCATTCAGGTGCCAATTCATTTTCTTTATCGCTGTCGGAGCTCTCGGATTCACTGTTTTCACTTTCGGAAAATGAAACATCAGATTCATTATCAAATACCACGTGCTTTTTTTCTTTCAGTCATAGAGTTAGATTTATG
This sequence comes from Octopus sinensis, assembly GCF_006345805.1. Classification (NCBI taxonomy): domain Eukaryota; kingdom Metazoa; phylum Mollusca; class Cephalopoda; order Octopoda; family Octopodidae; genus Octopus; species Octopus sinensis. The sequence continues at coordinate 54,532,168 of NC_043012.1, read as the reverse complement.
AAGGTCTTCAGTAGAAAATCCTTCGAATTCTGACTCGCTGCTTGATATAATGAAATTTGTATCCATTTTTTGTCAGAATTACAAATTTTAAAAACACAATAGGAACAAATTTTGGAAAAAAATCTCCCAAAATTCATGGAATTAAAATTACACTTCGATTGTTGTACAAAACTGTAGTTGAACTGTTTACGAAGTATAATACGTGTTTTCACGAATGTACTAAAGAGATTTGCTCGGATATTCTCATTTAAATATGCATAGGTAAATATGGGCGGGTTTGGTCACATTAACCAAAATTTGTTTCGGGCCGCTTTGGGCGGTTTGGTAACAAAAGGGTTAAACCATGAAAGAAAGATTAAAAAAAAAAGAAAAGAACAAAGACATCAATGGTATTTGTTGACATCCCTTTACTCTCTGTAATCAAATCTTACCCAGCTGCACTCTGCGTTTCATCTTTCCAAGGTTGATACCAATAAGTATTTAGGTTGATGTAAATGACTCTACCCTCGAATGAAATGTTCCAGCTTGGCCACTGTCCAGTGTGTGAAACCAAGAGTAATCTAGCTCAATAGATGCTGATGCATAAACAAGATATTGATTCCACAAACAACACCACTGACTCCCTGTTTAGAACCAAAATTGATACATAGTTTAGAGCACGTTTCAGTTCAGTTTGTATTGGACAACCTCTCAAAATGCCACTGGTATGATAGCAACCAATACACTTTGTAAGTGTAAAGGTACCTTGCATGATAACTAGAGCAGTGCTTCCCAACCTATTTTCCACCAGGCCCCACCATAACTTTCCTAAAAAATATATGCCCTACTAGTTGCTTGGAAAAAAAAAAATTCATATTTAATATTTCCTTCCCAACCACATAGTTCTGGGTTCAGTCCCACTGCAGGGCACCTTGGGCAAGTGTTTTCTACTACAGCCTCTGGTTGACCAAAGCCTTGTGAGTGGATTTGGTAGATAGAAACTGAAAGAAGCCCATTGTATATATGTGTATGTTTTTGTGTCTGTGTTTGTCCTCCCACCATTGCTTGACAATCAGTGTTGGTGTGTTTTTATCCCCATAACTTAGTGGTGCAGCAAAAGAGACTGATGTACTAGGCTTACAAAGAATAAGTCCTGGGTTGATTTCTTTGACTAAAAGAACCGTTTGAGTGCTCCAGTGTGGCCACAGTCAAATGACTGCAACAAATAAAAGAATATATACTTTCCTTTAAGAAATATCCATACTTGGGCATTAGAATAGCACTATACTGTGAAGACCATCTTCACACAGTATGTTTGACTGGAGGAATTGGTTTGGCTAAGCTGAGTATGTTTGCTGTAAGAAGAAAAGATTTTCATGATTCCATGTCCCACTAAAAAAAAAAAAAGAAACAAAAATTTCGAATCTCACGCCCCACCACAATTTTTCTAAACGCCACTGGTGGGGCGTATATCCCACATTGGGAACCACTGAATTACAGTATTAAGCTCACAATCATAAAGCTATGGTGTAATCCCATGGTTACTTATGACCGGAGGGGGTTTTTACCCTTCACTCTATATATATATATATAGATGATGATGATTGTCACTTAGTAAATGCCATAATGAGAGCTCATGATTAGCAAGTCCTGATTAGGATGAAACAGACCTACCTTACAGCAGATGTTACAAAGCATCCAGAATTGAGATCAAATCCTGTTTATAGAGTGCTCATTTCATGATGGAGTATTTAATTCTCATTTTCAAATTTTTACTACAATCGTAGATCACTTCATTTCAGACCAAACGGTTTTCCATCATCCATTTCCAGTTTTCAACATGTGCACTAAGAGCCTTAAGGTTATTTTTGACAGCACTCCTAAAATGCTTTTTTTATGTTTATGCCACGGATGTTTACCATAAAACAATTGTTTTGAGTAACCTGTCATTCTCCATCCCAGTATATATATAGGCACCATGTAGCAGCACCCATGTGGTACCACATAAAAGCTACCTGTGGCAACTCCATGTAAAAGTGCCTATACCAGTATGGAAAACAGATGTTAAATGATGATGACGACAACTATTATTATTATTATTATCATTATTATTATTATTATTATTATTATTATTATTATTGAGTGAGAGAGCAGTTCATGCCATCAAAGTGACACTGGGGTAAAATATACGAAGCCCAATATATCCATCATGACTACCCGTCTGATAAGGGTACACCAGGAACATGCATCACAACCATATGTGCGCGACATGGTGATCTCATATCAAGATAAACAGCACATGACCTTGCAGGTGGGGGCCCAGTTAGAATTTTCTTCAGGTTGAGTAGCCCATCCCACTCAAAAGGTCCCTGAATAAGGGTTGTTTAAGGATGTTGAAAGAACCACCCATGTTTCCAGAGGTGAATTATTCAAACCCCAAAGAATCCCTCTCAACACATGGCTATGATGCTCCCCCCACTACTTCTGCTCGTGATCAGAGATGCACATATCGTCAGCCACTAAAGGACATGTTCAACTGGTTAAGGTCAAACAACTGACAAGCAAATCTGTGGTATTGAGCAGAATATTTGCTGTAGCCCATCTTTTATACCAAGACAAAACAATGTACATGATAACACTTCCAATCAGTTAAGATCAGAAGCCATGAGAGCCACTGCCTGGTACTGCATCAGGGCATTTATTATTATTATTATTATTATTATTATTATTATTATTGTTTTTTTTTTGTTTTGTTTTTTTAAACAGGAAATTTAGAACTAAGAATGATCTCAGTTGGCTTAGTATCACAAGTGTTAAATAGCATATGAAACAAGTTCACTTGAAGCAATTATCTTTTTAACACAGATTTTGTAATTGAACATATGTAAAATAATTAAGGATGGTGTTGGTTAACCATGGATTTGTTGCAGCTGCATTTTGAAACTCAAACATTTATAAAGGGAAGACATACAAATGCTTTACTAAATATTTTACAAAACTCCTCCATTAGTCTTGACTACATTGAAACATTTTGGCAAATTTGTTCATTAGATATTTTGCCACAAAAGGGTTAATTGATATATAATTTTTTAGTTCTTTTATCTTTTATTTGTCACCAGACTGAAATCAATCCTAGTATTTATTTTCTATTTAAGTCATGTACTTACTGTATCAGTCTCTTTTGCCAGACTGCTAAGTTATGGGGATATCAACAAACCCACACCAGTCATCGGCAGTGGAAGGGTGATAGGGAACTGATGCACATGCACATATCATCATCATTTAATGTCTGTTTTCTATGCTGGCATGGGTTAGATGGTTTGACCAGGGCTGCACCAGGTTCCATTGTCTGTCCTGGCATGGTTTCTATAGCTGGATGCCTTTCCTAATGCCAACCCCTCCACATAGTGTATTGGGTGCTTTTTATGTGGCAGACAAGTCTTCTTGAGTACAGCAGGGCACAGATATCTCAGTCCTTTGTAAAGCTCAGTCTAGACATATATATATGCCAGCGGCGAGCTGGCAGAAACATTAGCGGTATTTCGTCTGTATGTCGACTTTGCCTTTCATCCTTTCGGGGTTGATAAATAAAGTACCAGTTTCGCACTGGGGTTGATGTAATCAACTTAATCCCTTTGTCTGTCCTTGTTTGTCCCCTCTATGTTTAGCCCCTTGTTGGTAGTAAAAAAAAACATATCTATATATATATATATATATATATATATATATATATATATATATATAGGGAGAGTTTACGAAAAAACAAAAGACGAAGACAGGCAGATGTATTAGTATAACGCACAGGAATAAAAAAAGTCTTTTACATTTCGAGCCTACGCTCTTCTACAGAAAGGGACACAGAAAAAACAAGGAGAGAAAAAATATATATATATACACACACACAGACAGACAGACATATAGACAGATAAAAGAAGAAAAAGAAAAGGGAGATTGGGAAGTTAATTATTTATTATTAACACCAAATTAATCCTCATCCCTTACAGCTGTTTCAATTAATACTCAGTAAATTAAATTTGTATGACCTGAGCATATCTACAGAGGAGAAAAAAAATACACCCTTGGATGTTTTGTATGTGTTCGTATTTTATACAACATGCTTCCACACAGTTTCTGCCTACTAAATCCACTCCCAAGGCATTGGTCAGCCTGAGCCTAAAGTTGATGACTCTTGCCCAAGTTGCTGCACAGTGGGATTGAACTTGAAACCACATGGTTACAAAGAAAGCTTCTTTTACCACACAGCCAGGCCTATGCCTAGAAAATCCCACTTCAAAATTACGAGTGGACTTAAAGCAATTGGTTTCACAATTGGATATCTTTTTCTACTAATTATACACTTAGCTGTGAAGTAGATATGGTTTCTGATTGTCCCCAGGTGAACTGAAGCAAGCTGTTTAATAAGTTACTGATATTAGTTAAACCTTCAGCATGTTATATACATATATATATATAGCCTCCATTGCTGTACTAAAGGACCCAATTTTGTGTTGTTGTCATTATGTAGTTCCCCCCCGCTCCCCAGGCCAAGTCATCTCTGATTGAGCAAAACCTAAGGTTTGTGTTAGGAGTTACTGTTTTAAGATATAATTCCTTGCTGCAGATAGTGTAACCTGTGTTGTCTTAAGGCATGGACACACTGGGCAGTTGCCTGTGGACTGGGACCCCTCATGAGTATAAGGACCCAGTTTTGATCTATGCTGTACTTACTTATACTTGTGCCAGAATTCAGCTAGGTTGAGTTGGGCCAGCTTCAACCAATGAATTCACCACATCCCTCTTGAATGTGGACTACAGCCAATGCTTGGCCATAGTCAAGGCTGTAGCAGGGATGCCTCAACCATAGTCATTATTTGCTGATCAGGTGTAGAGTTTGTGTTTGGAGTTTCAGTGGGAATACAAGTTCATGCGTGGTCCCCAGTCACATAGCAACACACTGTGGGATAGTGTGATCTGTAGCAGCTCATCTTGCCATTGGTTGTCAACTGTCACAGAGGATTCACTGACCAAGTCACCACCAATTATTGGCGCTGACATAACCTGGGTTTGAAGCGAGTTCTAGAGACAAATCTTCAAAGCCACAGTCGAACCAATTCTACTATGTGGCTCAGAAACCTGGACATTATCAAAGAAGCTTGAGAGGCAGTTGGATGGAACTTACACTCGCCTCCTTATGGGAGCTCAAAATCTCTCGTGGGAGCATCATCCAACCAAAGTACAAATATATGGGAAACTACCACCTGTATCATCTCTTGTGAAAGGTAGGAGAGTCCAGTTTGCTGGACATTGTTGTAGAGCTGAAAACGAGGCAATTTCTACTCTTCTCCTCTGGAAGCCATCTACTCACGATACCAGAGGGCGCACACTCTCCTACCCTGATGTAATCTCCAGGGATACAGGCATCCAGCAACAGGACCTCCGTAGTGCTATGATGGACCGTGAAGTCTGGCGTAACATAGTAAATTCTATTGTCTTGACCACGGTTGCACAATGATGATGATGAAAGACATACTTTAACAAAAGCTGAGGGGTGCCTCACTTGCAGTAGTCTTCCTGCATGCTAGACACCAACCCAGAATTTCTGAGGGCCTATGCTATGTATGCTGTGGCTTGCTGCCAATGAATAAATACTAGAGAGCCTAATGCATTGATTTGCTGGGGCTTGGGGTTGTGGTGGGGCTAAGTCTACCTTCAGTGTTGACACTGTATAATTGGTGAGTATCTTTTTCACCTGCAATATTGAATTCAGATGTTTCTGTTGACCAAGCTAACGATTGACCAATGTCTAAAAAATATGTGTCGAACCACTTTGTAATAAATGGTACAAGAAAATAAAGTATGATATATATATTACTTCAATAATTGATTTGCGAGCTTTTAATATTTATATTTTAATGTTTGGTTCTATTCATTTATTTATTGTGTGTGTGTGTGTGTGTGTTGCCATATCCATACTAATTATTATTATTATTATTATCATCCTTTCAGAGCTGGTAAACTAAGTACCAGTTGAGTATTGAGGCTGATGTAATTAGCTAGCCTTGTACCAGAATTTGAAACCATTAAGTTGGCGAGCTGGCAGAATCGTTAGCACGCTGGATGAAATGTTTAGTGGTATTTCGTCTGTCGCTATGTTCTGAGTTCAAATTCTGCCGAAGTTGACTTTGCCTTTCATCCTTTCAGGGTTGATAAATTGAGTACTGGGGTTGATATAATCAACTTAACTCCCTCCTCCCAAATTTCAGGCCTTGTGCCTATAATAGAAAGGATTATTATTATTATTATTATTATTATTAAGGCAGCAAGGGGGCAGAATTGTTAACATGCGGGCCAAAATGCTTAGTGGCATTTTGTTGACCTTGATGTTCTGGGTTCAAATTCTGCTGGGGTCAACTTTGCCTTTTGTCCTTTCGGGATCAATAAATTAAGTACCAGTGAAATCCTGGGAGTAATTGACTAGTTCCCGCTCCCAAAACTTCAGGCCTTGTGCCTTTAGTAGAAAGGATTATTTGCAGAATTGTTAGCAAGCCGGGCGATATGCTTAGCAGCATTTTATCTGTCCTTACCTTCTGAGTTCAAATTCTACCAAGGTCAACTTTGCCTTTCATCCTTTCGGGATCAATAAATTAAGTACCAGTGAAACACTGGGGGGGGGGGGGGGTCAATGTAATTGACTAGTCCTCTACCCCCAAAATTTCAGGCCTTGTGTCTTTAGTAGAAAGGGTTATTATTATTATTATTATTATTATTATTATTATTATGGTGGTGAGCTGGCAGAATTGTTAGTGCACCAGGCAAAATGCTTAGCAGTATTTTGTCCCTCTTAACATTCTGAGTTCAAATTCCACTGTGGTTGACTTTGCCTTTCATCCTTTTGTAGGGTCAACAACATAAGTACCAGTTGAGCACTGAGATTGATGTCATCAACTCCCTCCCCAGAAATTGCTGGCCTTGTGCCAAAATATGAAACCAATATTGTTGTTGTTGTTGTTGTATATAAGGTGGCAAGCTGGCAGAATTGTTAGCATGATATTATTACATGCTAATTTAGCAGAGATAATACCAAGAGATTTGATGACGAATAAGTTTCCTCAGATTTCAAGAATTTCTCTTGGAATTCTTGTAGAATACAAGATGGCACTTGTCTGCAAGTTCACAATATGTGTCTTAGTTCTAATATCCTTTAATCTCTCAAGTAACTGTTTGGGTGTTGTGCTGAATGCACCATTCACCACAAGAACAGATTTCATCCTTGTCTTTTGCAATCTCTTCATCTCTCTCTGGTTCAGTTTTGATATTTAAAAATTTTTTCTCAGCTTCTTTGACATCAATTTTACTCTCTTCTGCTATCAGTATATTTATTTCTTTATTACCCACAAGGGGCTAAAGATATATAGGACAAACAAGGACAGACAAAGGCATTAAGTTGATTACATTGACCCCAGTGCACAACTACTTCTTATTTAATCAAGGACGAAAGGCAAAGTCAACCTCAGCGGAATTGGAACTCAGAACATAGCAGCAGATGAAATACCACTAAGCATTTCGCCCAGCATGCTAATGATTCTGCCAGCTCACTGCCTTCAGTATATGATATATCTTCTTCTTATTATTGTTATTGTTGTTAAGGTGGCGAGCTGGCAGAGTTATTAGCAGACCAGGCAAAATACTTCGGTATTTTGTCTGTCTTTACGTTCCGAGTCCAAATTCTGCCAAGATCTACTTTGTCTCTCATCCTTTTGAGATCTATAAAATAAGTACCAGTAAAGTACTGGGGTCGATGTATTATTATTATTATTCTTACTACAGCTACTACTATCTCTATATTAGCAAAGGCGGAGGTATTGTTTTCAGTTGTGTTTGTTTGTTTGTCCATGGACAAGATATCCCAAGAACAGTTGGATGGATTCAGATGAAACTTTGAGGGATGTTTCACCTCATGACTGGCACAAACTGATTAGATTTTGGGATCGATCCGGTATCGGACAAGGATTCTGGATTATTTTTCCTGTTTTTTTACTTAATTTTTGAGAGCGGTCAGGTTCATTTTTAGTATTCTCATTTGTGAGAGCTGTTGAATTTATTTCAGATATTCTCACTTTAAAAATCATCTCTGGCTAATCATTGAGAGGACATTGGTGTTGCCTTGGCAGGGGTTTGCGCTCTCTGAGTGCTCTTGTTGTTATTATTATTATTATTATTATGAGCTCAAGAATTATTGCACCCATTTTGTTAAATTTTATTTTTTTTTATGTTTTCAGAGTTCTTTTAAGGGGGGATTCATTGGAATTGAATTGAATTGAATTGAAATGAAAGAAAGAAAGAAATCCTGAAACAATCATATATCTGGAACTATCAGGAACTGTAATGCTGGCTTGGCTTTGTAATTCTGTAGACTAACAGCCACTGATGAACAACTCCAGTCTTTGTTTATCGAAGTTTGGAAGAGAAAAATGTTCAAATATTATATAACTTAAAAAGAGAGAGAGAAAAAACTCAATAATAAAAAAACAACATATATATATATATTTAACGACACTGCTAAACAAGTCCTTTGTCTCTCATTTGTCATAAATAAATTTCCTTTTTTTTTTCCACCCCTCTTTCTCTCTTGATAATACTGGAAGCATGAATCTGTGAGTAAGTTAAAAGAATCATCATTCTTGTATAATATTTAATATTTGGTAGAAAAAGGAAATTACACTTCTCTGCAGAGCATCTTCAGGGTAATTGGGTTATATTTAATTTTTTTTTTTCTATGTTATTGTCTTTTTCTTTTCTGTTAACATTTATTTTAATACATGCGATAGCAAATTTAATCATTTACTAATCTAAATGCCATTTCGGCAGAGCAAAACAGAATGAATTTCTGTGTTTAATCTTTACTGCGGATTAGTTTCACAAGGAAAAAAGAAAAAAAACAAACAATGTTTATGTATGTCAAATGTGGAGATTTCTTATGAGGGTTGATATAATCATAATAAAGTATTATATATATATACACATATAAATATATATACATACATAGACATACATATATATGTGTGTGTGTGTATATATACATATATATATATATATAAATATGTATATACATACATGTGTATATACACTTATACATACATACACATATATATATATATATGTCTATATATATACACACGCACACACACAAATATGTGTGTGTGTGTGTGTGTAAAGACTGTGCTGTTACAGTAGCTGGTGTTGAAATCAAGTCACCAAAAATGGTGACTGACAATGGAAATAAACTCTTGGAAGATTTCTTTTTTTATTTTCTCATTTTTCTTTTTGTTTTCATAACTTAAACGTATTGTTTGTTTGTTTTTTCCGTTGCATTTGCATAATGTATAAAACACACATCATCAGACAATAAAATGGTAATTAAGCAATTACCTTTCAATCCTTTTGTTACCATATTTCTATTAAAATACTCTACTTCGTTTCAATTCATTTTTAAAACTATGAGGAATTTAGAAAAATAACTTTGTCATTATCATGATATTTTTATTGGAAGGTTTTAATTTAGAATCCCTTAAAATGTGAAGTTTGTGTCTTAGAACCAGATTAATTACTTGTGGGGGACACTGTATTTCATTAGGCAACCATAATATACTACAGACCATATTAAATGCTTTACAAGTCAATACTGGGTCCTACTGTGTTAAATCACTTGTTACGGTTATCTACTCTTTCTCTTTTACTTGTTTCAGTCATTTGACTGTAGCCATGCTGGAGCACCACCTTTAGTCGAGCAAATCAACCCCAGGACTTATTCTTTGTAAGCCTAGTACTTATTCTATCGGTCTCTTTTTGCCAAACCGCTATGGGGACGTAAACACACAAGCATCGGTTGTCAAGCGATGTTGCGGGGACAAACACAGACACACATGTACATATACATATATACGGTGGGCTTCTTTCAGTTTCCATCTACCAAATCCACTCCCAAAGCTTTGGTTGACCCGAGGCTATAGTAGAAGACACTTGCCCAAGGTGCCATGCAATGGGACTGAACCCAGAACCATGTGGTTGGTTAGCAAACTACTTACCACACAGCCACTCCTACGCCTCTGTAGAAATTATACCCAGCTGGCTATAGAAAATCTGTAAAGATAACCTTAGAATGAGAGATGATTCTGGGTGGGTTGATATAGAAAAGGTTAAGTATTTGTGAGAATTTCAGGCAGTTTCAACTTTTTTGCAATTTTAAGTTTTTCTTTGTTTTTGTTTTTGTTTTTTTTTTGTGAAAATTTATTGATTTCTTTTTGGCTGTGTGGTAAGAAGCTTGCCTCCCAACCACATGGTTCCAGGTTCAGTCCCACTGCATGGTACCTTGGGCAACTGTCATCTACAATAGCCTTGGGTCAACCAAAGCTTTGTGAGTGGATTTGGTAGATGGAAACTGAAAGAATCCCATCATACAGGGTGTGTAAGGTATTTGAGGAGATACTTTTTTTGGGGTCATTGCTGCATTTTTTGCTGACTCTGTATAATTATAATCTTTGTTTCAGAAAATAATAATGGCAGACCCTCAGCTTACAACATCAAGAGCCAAAAATGAACTTTCTTATCTTTCATTTTAAAGGATTACAGAATTGACACAGGTTATAGGAACATAAACCTTCTTCCACGAAAAGGTAGCTTAAACTGTGCTCTAAATGGAGGTAGAGTCAAATCCTATTTTATGGACTCAACCATGTTCTAAAATAAGTCGAAAGGTAAGCTACTATAAATTGGCACAAACTTTCCGGACAACCCAATATAAAAATATAACAGGATTTTTTTTAACATTGAATGGCTATGGGGACCCATCCAAGTAAAATAGGAACCAAAAGGATCCAGAGGAAAAAAACAGTTGAGATACACTCACTGGCACAAGGGTTCCAGTGAAATTAACATGCAAGTGGCTGAGTACTCCACAGACACATACCTATTTTTTTACTACCCACAAGGGGCTAAACACAGAGGAGACAAACAAGGACAGACGGATTAAGTCGATTATATCAACCCCAGTGCGTAACTGGTACTTAATTTATTGACCCCGGAAGGATGAAAGGCAAAGTCGACCTCGGCGGAATTTGAACTTCAGAACATAACAGCAGACGAAATACGGCTACGCATTTCGCCCGGCGTGCTAATGATTCTGCCAGCTTGCCACCTTAAACAGACACACATACCGTTAATGTAGTTCTCAGCATGAAATACAGGTGCAACTCATTTTTGTCAGCAGAGTGGACTGAGAAACACTTCTTTGAAGTCTAATGGTTTGCTAAGAAAATGGCTTGTGAGAGTCACACAAACCTGTACAGGTTGGTGTCAGCAAAGTGAGTTAAGTGTGAAAGTTAGTGTGCAGGCTGGGTATATGTCAGGGCTGAGTTCTTAGTCCTCTTCAGCTTATTATAGTAATAGCTAAGCTACAACAAAGTAGCTGAGTTGAAGTAGTAAAAGCAACATTCAAGATTCTGTAATTAGCAAATAGAATAGTTATCAAAAAGATATTAATTAGCAAATGGCAGGACTGGTAATTAGTAATAGAGCTAATAATTAGAAATATATTATTGATTAGATGGTTTATAGAGACAGATACACAAAGAAACACACACACATACATACATACATAGACACTAGCACACTAATAGACAGATAGACTCAAACTTAAAAAAACACCCGACATTCTGTCAGTTATGACGACGATGATACCAGGTAATCCAACCAATGAAACAGCTTGCTTGTGAAATTAATGTGCAAGTGGCTGAGCGTTCCACAGATATGCATACCCTTAACGTGGTTGTCAGGGAGATTCAGAATGACAAAATGTGACAAGGCTGGCCCTTTGAAATACAGGAGCTATTCATTTTTGCCAGCTGAATGGACTGGAGCAACATGAAGTAAAGTGTCTTGCTCAAGTGCCCAATGCACCACTTGGAATTGAACTCCTGACCGTAAGGTCGTGATCTGAATACCCTTAACCACTAAGCCACGCCACCTTTACAGACTCAAACTTTCATACTGAGAGAGAGAGAGAAAGAGATAGATATACCCAGAGTGAGAGAAAGACATGCACACTTTACTAACGAGACACAGGTGAATGCGTGTGCACGCAAACACATAAACATGCTACCACGGTCACCTCTGTTGAGAGACACATTAACACGCAGATTGACAAATACACATTCTCCCGTCCACACATACCAGCACACGTTAAAACTGGAAGACACTCACACTACACATACTGAAGCACACAAACAAAGACTAAAACACACTCACACACATACAGACACAGATACCCATAACAAGACAGGTATATACACACACAAAAAATTTCAATAGAAATTTGTTTTGTTATTTAATATTTGCATGCGTGTGCGCTGTGCAGGTTCTGTAAAACCGGTTGGTGTGATAGTTGCTCGGTCGGGCGGTGGGCAATCTGTCTCCCATCTACTTTCTCACAACCTTTGACCCTGAGAAACAAATCAACAACAACAACAACAAAATAAAGAATAAACAGAAAATGTGATAAACATTTTTTTTATTCGTTAATTTTATGGAGTGGGTTGATGGTGGTTATTGACTCACAATCTGTTGTCGTTGAGAATAATATAAGAAGCCATCAGTGAAAAAAATTATTAAAGTAAAATGGTCAGCAGTGTAAATATTATGAAATAGATTAATAAATGTTTTGAGAGAAAAAATATTAATGAAAGTGATTAAATATTTCTTGTCTGTTTGCATAGATATACAGAATCTTTTTCGGGACAAAACTACAATGCTTATTATTATAATTATTATTATTATTATTATTAATAATAATAATAATAATCCTTTTTACTAAAGGCACAAAGCCTGAAATTTTGCAGAAGGGGGCTAATCAATTACATCAACCCCAGTACTTAACTGGTACTCATTTCATCAACCCCGAAAGGATGAAAGGCTAAGTCGACCTTGGCGGAATCTAATAATAATAATTTTGGCACAAGGCAAGCCAGATCGAGGGAGAGGTTAAGTTCTTTGCATCGACTTCAGTATTCAACTGGTACTTATTGACCCCACAAAAGGATGAAGAGCAAAGTCGACTTTGGAATTTGAACACAGAACGTGAAGACAGACGAAATGTCGCTAAGCATTTCACCTGGTGTGCTAATGATTCTGCCAGCTTACCAGCTTAAATATAACAACAACAATAATAATAATAATAATAATTGCTTCAAATTTTGGCACGAGGCTAGCAATTTTTAGGTGAGGTGTTTAATCAACACCATCATCCCTAGTATCTGACTGGTACTTTAATTTATTATCCTAGGAAGGATGAAAGGCAAAATCTATTTTAGTAGAATTTAAATTGGAAATGTAAAGAGACAGATTCTGCCGTGAAATGCCTCTAAGCATCTTGTCCAACATGCTAATTAATTAGTTTCAAGGTTGGCCTTAGCAGGATCTGAACTCAGAGAGAAACCCTAACTAAATTCTTTGAAGCAGTTTGTCTAACTTCTCTACCAGCTCTGTCAACCACACTACCAATAATAATAATAATAATAATCCTTTCTACTGTAGGCACAAGGCCTGAAGTTTGGGGGAAGGGATTAAGTTGATCACATCAACTCCAGTGCGTAACTGGTACTTATTTAATTGACCCTGAAAGGATGAAAGGCAAAGTTGACCTCGGCAGAATTTGAACTCAGAACGTAGCAACAGGAGAAATACTTCTGAGCATTTTGCATGGCATGCTAACAATACTGCCAACTCACCACCTTAATAATAATAGTAATAATAATAATAATGATAATAATAATAATAACAATAATAACAACAACAACAACAACAGTAGTAATTTTTAGTACTTGCTTCAGTAGTGCCAATACTACTATTTTTGTTAATAGTAGTAATTTTAAAATATTTTTAATGATAACCTACATTGCAAGAAATATTTATTTGTTATTTTATTCATTTTTCTTTTAAAACAATAAGTGAAAATTAAAAAAAAATCTTTGTGGATGATTTACTTAGAAATAAGTTGAATTGCTACCATTACACTCATTGCAAGTAAGGGCAGCAAGCCTAAATAGCTTAATGCTCCAGGACGTCGCTTCTCGGGATCTGAAAAAAAGAAAATAATAACAATGATACTACTACTAATAATAATAACACTGTATAACACAATTTCTGTCCTTGGGTAGAAACTTATTACCTATTTGCTTACCCCAAGAGAGTATGAAAAATAGCTAATATTTCCTTCAAATTTTGCTTTTGTTACATTTATTCAAACCCCAAAGAATCCTTCTCAACATATGGCTATGATGCAACCCCACCCCCCACTACTCCTGCTCAAGATCAGAGATGCACATATTGTCAGCCACTAAGGAAAATGCTCAAATGGTTAAAGTCAAACAACTGACAAGCAAATCTGTAGTATTGAACAGAATATTTGCTATATTTCTTGTTTCTTTACTGCCCACAAGGGGCTTGACCCCAGTGCATAACTGGTACTTATTTAATCGACCCTGAAAGGATGAAAGGCAAAGTCGACCTCGGCGGAATTTATTTCTGCTTCAGCAATTCAGTGCTGAATGTCTGAAGTGAAATGGAAAATAGGTCAGTTTGAAAACATTGATCCAGGTCACAAAAGCAAAGTTTGAAGTAGTCTCTTCCTTTGATTTCTAGATAGAAGCAATTATGAAATAACACAGACCAAAGAGACTGATAGAATAAATACCAATATATAAAAAAAAGTATTAGCATTGATCCATTTGACTAAAATTCTTCAAGATGGTGCACCAGCATGGCCACAGTCTAATGACTGCAACAGGTAAAAGAATAAATGAATATACTAGCAGGTGGGAAGCACTCTTCGCTGTAGTGAAATATCAAAAGCTCACCTCATAAGGACATGTACCCTACCAGGCCCTTGTGTCTAAACCCATTCTCCAGGACCCAGATGAAGGAGAGCAAGGAAGAGATAGAGAGAGAAAATCTTAGTCTGACAATATCAAAGAATAGGTCAGTGGCATGTCCTTGCTGGTGGCACATAAAAGCACCCATTACACTCTCAGTGGTTGGCATTAGGAAGGGCATCCAGCCATAGAAAACCATGTCAAATTAGACTGGAGTTTGGTGCAGCCTTCCAGCTTACAAGTCCTAGTGAAACCGTCCAACCCATGCCCACATGGATAACAGACTTTAAATGATGAGGAGATAAACATCGACACCACAATCCTTCCACTTATAGTGAAAGATAAAGGTCATTGGCAACAGCTGACTGCCAGAGCATCTGGACTAGCTCCAATGACTGGCTGTGCAAGTCATAGGAAAATAATGATGATGATAGTGATACATACATACACACACACACAAACAAACAAAATATCCTGTTGCTGATGTTAAAATTCCAATGAAGGAGCCTTGGACCTAAGTTAGAAACCGGTTCTTTTTCTATTGGCAAGAAATCTTGAAATAAACTGAATAATAACATACATACATACACTGGTTCATTCAGACATATACACTTATATAATATTACTCCTAAAAGTTTTCAATTTTTAGGAGTAATATTAATATAAGTAGTTATCAGAAATTTATTTTTAGTAGAACTGATCATAGGTCAGCTTAATTAAGCCTGACCTCAGGTTAAACAACAATCAATTCAAGACAAGGAAGCTGAGCCTTATCAGGCGGGCGGAAGAAATTGGTGGAGTTTGAAGTTTATCTTGACATTTAGTGGCTGTAAACAGATATTTCGGCTTTCAGAAATAAAGAAAATACCACCAGTAATTTAATACAAGGTTAGCAGTCATCAGTTGTTTTAGCTAACAGAGAAAGAAGCAAGGGGAATTCGGTTGTTTATCAGTTTTTATTTCAGTTGTTTTAGCTAATGGAGGGAAGGGTTAGACAGGCAGAAGTCCGTCTTGGAATGTGATGAAATAAAGGTAATATCATCATCATCATCATCATTTAACGTCTGCCTTCCATACTGGCAGAGGTTGGATGGTTTGACAGGAGCCATTCAGGTAGAAGACTACACTAGGCTTCTGTGTCTGTTTTGGCATGGTTTTTTATGGCTGGATGCCCTTCCTAACACCATGCTTGTAGTTTTTAAGGGAAAGGGTTAATCAATACCATTGACCTCAGTACATGATTGGTATATCGTTTTACCAATCCTACAAAGATAAAAGGCAAATTTAACCTCGATAAGATTTGAACTCAAAATATAAAGAACCACAACACAATTTTCCAACATTTTAATGATTCTGCCAGCATGCTGCCTTAGCAAGTCACAATAACGGTTGATGTTTTTTAATTCAGGTCAGCTCCAACTGAACAGATCTATAATCAAAGGCATTCCGCCGATGATCATCCCAACCTACTTTTGAGTATTGCATTTCTAGGACTGAAAGCATGGTATGGTCAAAAGTTTATTTATCTATCCAGGTGACATCCCTTTATGCCAAGGTGGACTTAGCCATTTGATAGACATTGATAAAATATGAATCAAAGTATTGGGATTGATACTTGTAGGTGATGGCTGCAGTCTAATGATTGAAACCTGTAATAAAAGAATGCTTCCAGAATATTCTTACCTCCAGTGTAGTAACCATTAGCATAGATTACTTTGCCAACAATCCACAGAACTCCACAAATAGTACAGACAATCTACAAAATAAAATAGACACAAAGTGTTTAAAAACAGTGCTTAAAGGTATTAGTTAACCAATTTGTACCATATTTCATATTTTTAGTTTATATTTGAGTTTTGAAAATAATGATAATAAAAAAATGAAGTCTTTAGAAAATAATTAAATTTTTGTTCATATGGATCCTTTTGTTACCCTATTTTTATTGAAATACACTGCTTTCATTTGAAATCATTTGAAGAATTTACTCGTATCACTTGCCATAAATTGTGGTATTTGGAATATAACTTAACATGAGACATACTACTCAAAACCTTGATGGAATGTTTCAATTTATATTCGTTTAACCTTTTAGTATTTAAACCAGCCATATCTGGTCAAAATATTCTACCTGTTTTATGTTCACACTGACTAGATCTTGCCTCTCATACCTATCCTACAATGTCATTCTAAATATAAAACAATGACATCATCGAAATCTTGAAGCCACAAGATATAACTCATGATTACCATAAATCCTCGAGTATAGTACGCCCTTGAGTATAATACACAGGGGATTTTTAGGGGGCTGTACCTCTGAAATACCTAAACCTTGTATATAATACGCACCACTTCTCTAACTTGAATCATGTGTAATTAAGCCAGCAGCACCTAGTTGAACAAACTCTTCCGCGCATGAGTAAAACAATAATGGTAATGTTTTAAACTGTTATACAGGAATGTGAATATGTTTGCAAATTGTTTTTGTTACATGTTATCCTGTGTTCTGAATACTTTTATTTTAATAAATGTTGCTTACTGCAAGTTATGGATGATTCTTTTATGACTTCATTGCTTTCAGGCTAAGCTTAAGGTATTTTCACGCCGACATCACAAAATGCATCTGAATAAATATTGCCGGACAGCAAATAGAGACTCGGACATTGCTTAGAAAATATTTTTCATGTTTAACCTCGTATATAGTACGCACTAGGGATTTTGACCTTTAGATTTTGGGGAAAAAATGTGGATTATACTCGAGGATTTACGATAATTCAAAACAATGTGAATATATAATAAGTGTTACATTTAACAGAGTAATCATCATTTAGCATCTGTTTCCCATGCTGGCATGGGTTAGCTGGTTGGACTGGAACTGGTAAACAGGAGAGTTGTGCCAGGTTCCAGTCTGGTTTTGGTTTGGTTTCTACAGCTGGATGTTCTTCCTAACACTAATCACTCCAAAAGTGTAGAGAGTGTTTTTTACGTGTCACTGTCACACGATACAGGGTGTCCATAAATTACCTTTACAATAAGAAAAATTCAGAAAAAAAAAAGCATAATTCTGTTTTACACATGGCATGCAACCCCTAATAACTTTTTTTGATTTTTTGGAATTTTCAGGAAATTTTTGGGAATTCATGACTATGCAAAAAAAAAAAGTTTTTAGAAACCTCAGAACACTTCCATGTGGGCTTCATTGGTTGCATACAACACATCTACTCAATACAATGCAATTGTGGAAGTTGTAAAGATAATTTATGAACACCCTGTACATACACATACAAGCACACACATATAATAAAAAAGTGAATTTCTTACAGGATAAAAGAGTCCGGCAAATCCCAGAAGCATAAGGAATATGGGGTAGCCTTCAAGTCTGGAATTAAAAATAAATAATAATAGAAATCATAGAAACTTTTTAAAAATTGTTGAATATTTATTATTTCATATACAGAATATATTTAATATTTTTACTGTCTAGTGGAGTGGCACGTAAAAAGCACCCACTACACTCATGGAGTGGTTGGCGTTAGGAAGGGCATCCAGCCATAGAAACACTGCCAGATCAGACTGGAGCCTGGTGCAGCCTCCTGGCTTCCCAGACCTCAGGCAAACCGTCCAACCCATGCTAGCATGGAAAATGGACGTTAAATGATGATGATGATGATGATAGTTATGTTCTTAGTTCAAGCCACTTCAAAGTTAACATTGGTTTTTATTTTCCTTTATGGAGTTCATCATCATCATATTTTAACATCTGTTTTCCATGCTGGCATGGGTTAGACAGTTTGACTGAAGCTAGTAAGCTAGGGAGCTGTACCAGGTTCCAGTCTGTTTAGGCTTGGTTTCTACAGCTGGATACCCTTCCTCATCCCAGCTACTCCATAGAGTGTATTAGGTTTCTTTGATGTGTCACTGGGCTTTTACATGTCATGAAGAAAGTAGGCATAGGAGTGGCTGTGTGGTAAGTAGCTGCTTATCAACCACATGGTTCGATGTTAAGTCCCACTGTGTGGCATCTTGGGTGTATTCTACTATAGTCTTGGGCCGATCAAAGCCTTGTGAGTGGATTTGGTAGATGGAAACTGAAAGAAGCCTGTCATATATATGTATATATATATGTGTGTGTGTGTGTGTCTGTGTTTGTCCCTCCAACATCGCTTGACAACCAATGCTGGTGTGTTTACGTCCCTGTAACTTAGCTTCGGCAAAAGAGACCGATAGAATGAGTACTAGGCTTCCAAAGAATAAGTCCTGGGGTCGCTTTGCTCGACTAAAAGCGGTGCTCCAGCATGGCCACAGTCAAAGGCTTCTGTGCCGGTGGCATGTAAAAAGCACCATTTGAGCATGATTGTCACCTCACTGGCATTTGTGCCGGTGGCACGGGAACAAAACATTCAAGCGAGGTCGTTGCCAGTGCCGCTGGACTGACTCCTGTGCAGGTGGCATGTAAAAAACACCATTTGAGCATGGCCGTTGCCAGTACAGCCTGACAGGCCCCCCCTGTGCCAGTGGCACATAAAAGCACCCACTACACTCTCGGAGTGGTTGGCGTTAGGAAGGGCATCCAGCTGTAGAAACTCTGCCAGATCAGACTGGAGCCTGGTGCAGCCATCTGGTTCGCCAGACCTCAGTCAAATTGTCCAACCCATGCTAGCATGGAAGGCTAGCATGATGATGATGAATTTCAATTTACTTTGGGTATTGTTTTTACAAATAATAACAATAAAAGTGACTTCCTTCTCAATTTACAGTTTCTATAAGCATGGAGACTCATGGAACCAGTCAACCATGAAAACAAAGGGACAACTGTTTACACTTTTTTTTTAAAGCAAAATTGTCATTTTCAGTAAGTTTTTAACACAGTTTGCTATTTTCTGTTAGTTTTGTGTTGCTTGAAAGGAAATTGATCTGGTGACCTGCATTCTACTGTCTTGAAAGAAAGAATTCCTTAAATTCTAGTAACACAGTAAGAAGGGATCATCCTTGTATTAGTATCTTTAATCATAGATCTACTTCAGGTCAATGTAGACCTGAAGTTAAATAACAGCAGCAGCAGCAGTAGTAGCAGCAGCAGTAACTGCTTCGACCTACAAAACAGTAATTAACTTTCGTCTTTCATGTGTTTCAGTCATTTGACTGTGGCCAAGCTGGAGCACTGCCTTGAAGGGTTTTTTTTTTTCTTTTTAGTCGAACAAATCAACCTCAGGACTTTTTTTATTTACTTGTTTCGGTCATTTGACTACGGCTATGCTGGAGCATCACCTTGAAGGATTTTTTTTTTTAGTCAAACAAATCAACCCTAGGACTCAATTTCTGAAGCCTGGTACTTATTCTATCGGTCTCTTTTGCCAAACCGCTAAGTTACGGGGATGTAAATAAACCAACACTGCCTGTGAAGTGGTGATGGGGGACAAACACAGACACAAAGACATGCATACACAAACACATGTACGATGGGCTTCTTTCAGTTTCTGTCTCCCAAATCCACTCGTGAGGCTATAGTAGAAGACATTTGCTCAAGGTGCCCTGCAGTGAGACTGAACCTGGAACCACATGGTTGGAAAGCAAGCTTCTCACCACACCTGCACCTACTTACTTAACTTATTCTTTAAAATCCTGTACTTGTTTTATTGGTCTCATTTGCTGAACCACTAAGTTACAGGAAAGTAAACAAACCAACATAAGTTGTCAAGCAGTGCAGTGGGGATAAATACAAACACACACATATTGAGAGGCTTCCACACAGTCTCCATCTACGAAATTCCTTCACATGGCATTGGTCAGCCTGGAGCTACAGTAGAAAACACTTGCCCTTGCCCAAGGTAACATGTAGTGGGATTGAACCCAAAGTAATGTGGTCACAAAACAAGCTTCTAAATGACACAACAATAAATATAAAATCAATACATTTTTAGAAATAAAAAGTAAATAAAAGTTAATAATTAGAAAATAATTACGTGTTCTGGTGGACTCTCTGAATACAGTTGAACATGTTTGAGTCTTTTGAATACATTGTGGGATACTGTGGAAAAATAAAAAGAATAACAAAATATAAATACAGTAACATTGGCTGTATATTTGGTATTGCAGAAAATACATTGTTTTGCGTGTGTGTGTGTGTGAGTGTGTACGAGGAGGTACTAAAAAGTTCCTGGCTTTGAGGGTGTTGCAAAATGCTTGATTGGAGGCCCAGTCTTCTGCATTCTTTTAGAGAGCTTAGGAAAACTGAAGGACCGCTGCAATAAATGTGTGAATCTGAGAGAACATGTTGATTAACTTGTTGACAACGGTTGATGCAAATATGCAATCACACTTTTGCTTGCCTACCGCGGTTAATGTAAATATATAATGTAGAGTTGCCTTACATGTTTCAGTCATTTGACTGCGGCCATGCTGGAGCACCACCTTTAGTCAAGCAAAGCGACCCCAGGACTTATTCTTTGTAATCCTAGTACTTATTCTATCGGTCTCTTTTGCCGAACCACTAATTTACGGGGATGTAAACACACCAGCATCAGTTGCCAAGCAATGTTGGGGGGACAAACACAGATACACAAACATACATATATATATATATATATATATATATATATATATATAGTCAATAATAATAAGGGTAAAATTAATTAATTAGTAATTATTAATTTTACCAAGCAGTGTTCAGTATGTAAAAAGACCATTTACGGTATATTTAAAACATTACTTTATATAATTAGGGCTCAGCAAAAAAATTTACCACACACCGAACTTTTAGAAATAGCAGCCAAAGAATTTAGCTATTTTTTTGCTGAACCCTAATTATATAAAGTAATGTTTTATATATATATATATATATATATACACATATATACGACGGGCTTTTTCAGTTTTCGTCTACCAAATCCACTCACAAGGCTTTGGTTGGCCTGAGGCTATAGTAGAAGACACTTGCCCAAGGTGCCATGCAGTGGGACTGAACCTGGAACCATGTGGTTGGTAAGCAAGCTACTTACCACACAGCCACTCCTGCACCTATTAAGATTTTTTAAACATTGAATTGGTTGAGAAACCCTGGAATAAAAGCAAAGATTGGTGACACCCAACTCCCCAAGATACACACACACACACACACACACACACACAAACACACAGCTGCCCTCCCACTCACCAACAAGCTGTAGTATGATATGAACAAAAATAAGAAAATATAATGCAATGTTTAAATACAAAGAATAAACATAATAAAGAAAACATAAAAAAAAAAAAAACGAAGCCAAAGTGGTGAACATTTGGCAAGAGAAACCTCCAAACCAAAACATTTTTCCCACTGCCAACCAGAAATCCAGAAATATATTTTAATGGTAAACTACTCATAGGTGTTATTTTAAGATTGACTCTAACAGATCAAGTTACACTGATAGAAAAATATTTACATTTTCTCTTCCATTTTTTGTTTTGTATTTTTTATTCCGAAATACTTTTTTTTATTTTAAATAGTAGTATAGCTAGTGAGGATAACAATGATGATGGTGGTGGTGGTGGAGATGATGAATTTAATGATAATGTACATGAAAGGCGTAGGAGTTGCTGTGTGGTAAGTAGTTTGCTTACCAGCCACATGGTTCTGGGTTCAGTCCCACTGTGTGGCACCTTGGGCAAGTGTGTTCTACTATATCCTCGGGCCGACCAAAGCCTTGTGAGTGGATTTGGTAGACGGAAACTGAAAGAAGCCCATCGTATACATGTATGTATGTGTGTGTTTGTGTGTCTGTGTGTGTCCCCCCCCGACATCGCTTGACAACCGATGCTCATGTGTTTACATCCCCGTAACTTAGCAGTTCAGCAAAAAGAGACCGATAGAATAAGTACTAGGATTACAAAGAATAAGTCCTGGGGTCGATTTGCTCGATGAAAAGGCGGTGCTCCAGCATGGCTACAGTGAAATGACTGAAACAAGTAAAAGAGTAAAAGAGTAAGAGTATAGTGATGATGATGATAATAATGGCAGTGGCAGAGGATAATGATAATGATGGTGGTAGTAGTGGTGGTGGTGATGGTTGAGATGATGATGAATTTAATGACAACATGTATATGGTAGTGTTGTTGGTGGTGACGGTGATGTATAAAGGTGGTGATGTATGCGATGATGGTGATGATGGTTCATATGGTGATGATGATGATGATGTATGTGGTGTTGGTGGTGATGCATTTGCTCATGTTTAACCCCACCCCCAGTTCAATTCTGATCAATCAGACCATTCCAACTATGACCATCCCATCCTTTTTTTTTTCTTCCAGAGACAGGACTACATATGTCTTGGACTACATCATTACATTATCCCATTATCCAATGTGTCCTCCTTTTTGACTGTGATTTAAAGGAAATATGGCGACTACTCCAAGCCGGTTGAGCAACCGGGGGGGGGGGGGTAAAGAGACTCCTACACTGGAATGTGATGGTGACGGTGAGGATGAAGATGTGGGTGTTGACAGATTTGGTGGGGGTGGTGATGGCAGTGATGGTGAGGGTAATAATATGATGGTTAGGGTTTTGACATTCCAACTCCCTATCGCCAAAAGGCATCAGTAATTTGGTAATTCCTAGTTCCTAGTTAACTATTGACAACTGGGGGGAAGGGCACATATGGAAAGGAACCTCAAGGTCTCAATTCACCACTCACTCTCCTGATAGTAATTATAGGAGCACTGGAGCCTGAAATGAAAATAAACTGTTGATGTGTAGATAGTAAGCTGCTTAGGGGCTGGCAAAAATGTGAGAACATATAGGGGTTTAAATATGGAAGGACTGAAAAGGGAAACACTGTGTTTAGGAACTCCTAGAGAAATTTCAATATAGCATGAACACAAATTTTTGTAAATAATTTGTAACAGATGGTTGGAAATTGTATATGTGTTAATATGTATGTGTGTGTGTCTGCAAATGGGAGTGTGTCTGTAAAGAAGAGAGAGAGAGAGAGAAAGGAGGATATGAATACATGTGTGTGTGTGTGCGTACACATACATATGTATGTATCTATGTACAGGGTGGACCAAAAGCCACACACAATAAATTCCATATGCTCTGGAATTGTCAAAGACATGCTTCAATTTTCTAAAATTGAATAAAATAATGATGAATACACACTTACTTGTACATGATGAACAAAATTAATAATAATAATAATAATAATAATAATAATAATAATAATAATAATAATGATAATAATATTAATGATAACAACAATAATGATGATGATGGCTATTGATGACTAAAAGTTATTTAAAATCGGAAACAGAGGCTCTAATCTGTGCTACCCAAGAACAAGCACTAAGAACGAATTACATCAAATACAGAATAGATAACACATCAGAAAGTGGTGAGTGCAGAATTTGAGAACAAAATCGTGAAACTGTATGGCATATTACCAGTCAATGTATGCCACCAGTCCAGAAAGAATATAAGAGATGTCATGACAATACAGCAAGGATTGTCCATTGGACACTTTGCAACAAGTATGGATTTGACAGAGGCAAACATAAATCCGAAGGCATCATCGAAAATGATAATACAAAGATCCTATGTGACCATGAGATAGAGAATTGGAAACCAAACATAGTATTAAGAAAGAAAGCAAATGATGCTGGATCATGGATATAGCATGCCCAGCTGACAACAAGGTGTGCGATAAGGAAGAAAGAAAAGTCAACAGATATGACAGGTTAGCTTGGGAAATTAAACAGTTGTGGTCGATGAAAAATGTGGTAGTAGTACCAATAATTGTCAGAGCCCTGGAAACAATGAGTAAAAATCTTGAGAAGTACATGGAACAAATAGGGACTGCAATAAGGGCAGAGCACTTGCAGGAAACAGCACTGCTTGGAACCACTTGAATATTCCAGATGGTGCTCAGAAAATAAGGGGTGTTACTTAGTTCGCTGGTAGTGAACAGCTAGCACCATAGTACATCTTCAGCGATAGAAGCTGTGCAAAGACAATAAATAATAATAATAATAATAATCCTTTCTACTATAAGCGCAAGGCCTGAAATTTGGAGGAAGGGGGATTAGTCAATTAAATCAACCCCAGTGTTTCGCTGGTACTTAATTTATCAACCCTGAAAGGACAAAAGGCAAAGTTGACCTCAGCGGAATTTGAACTCAGAATGTAGTGACAGACAAAATGCTGCTTAGCATTTTACCCAACGTGCCACCTTAAAAATTAATAATAATAATCGTTCCTACAACAGGCACATTGGTTCTTACTTTATCGACTCTGAAAGGATGAAAGCAAAGTTGACCTTGGCAAAATAATAATAATAATAATAATAATAATAACCTTTCCTGCTGTAGGCACAGCCCTGAAATTTTGGGAGAGGGCACAAGTTGATTACATCAACCTCAGCAGAATTTGAACCTCAGTGGAATTTGAACTCACAACGTAGTGATGGGCGAAATACTGCTAAGCACTTTTGCCCAGTGTGCTAATGGTTCTGCCAACTCGCCATAATAATAATAATAATAATAATGATGATGATGATGATGATTATAACAATGAGCGGGATGGGCTACTTGACCAGAAGAAAATTTTTATCAGGGTTCCAAGTACAAAGTCATGCACTGTTTATCTTGATATGAGATCAAGATGTCATGCACTGATGGTTGTGATGCATGTGCCTGGTATACTCTTATCAGATGGATAGTCATGATCGGTATATCGTATATTTGTGCCCCAGTATCAGTTTGATAACATGAGCTGTGCTCTCACTCAATAATCCTTTCTACTGAAGGAAGACACAAGGCCTATCTCTCACTCAATAATGAAAATAACACTAATAATAATCATAATAATAATGATTTCAAATTTTGGCACAAGACCAGGAATGTCGGGGAAGAGCGATTATCTCAACCCCAGTGCTCAACTGGTACTAATTTTATTCATGCTGAAAGGTTGAAAGGCAAAGTTAACCCTGGTCAAATTTGAACTCAGAACATAAAAATGGACGAAATGTTGCTAAGCATTTTTGCCCAGCATGCTAACGATTCTGCCAGCTTGCCAGATGATAATAATAATAATGGCTACAGAAAATATTCTGCTCAGTACCACAGATTTGCTTGTCAGTTGTTTGACCTTAACCAGTTGAGCATGTCCCTTAGTGGTTGACGATATGTACATCCCTGACCACGAGCAGACGTAGTGGGGGAGTGTTGAAAGGAATTCTTAGATATTTGGATAATTCACCTTTGGAAACATGGGTGGTTCGTTCAACATCCTTAAACGATCCTTATTCAGGGACCTTTTGAGCAGGATCAGCTACTCGACCAGAAGAAATTTCTAACTGGGCCCCACCTGCAAAGTCATGTGCTGTTTATCTTGATATGAGATCACCATGTCGAGCACATATGGTTGTGATGCATGTGCCTGGTGTACCCTTATCAAATGGGTAGTCATGATGGGTATACTGGACTTCGTATATTTTACCCCAGTGTCACTTTGATGTCATGCACTGCTCTCTCACTCAATAATAATAATAATAATAATAATAATGGTTTCATATTTTGCCACAAGGGCAGCCATTTTGGAGGAGTGGGATGAGTCAATTACATTAACCCCCAGTGTTTCACTGGTACTTAATTTATCGACCCACCCTCCACCCCAAAAGGATGAAAGGCAAAGTCAACCCTGGCAGAGCTTGAACTCAGAATGTAAAGACAGATAAAATGCTGCTAAGCATTTACCCAGCATGTTAACAATTTTGTCAGCTTGCCACTTTAGTAATAATAATGATAATAAAATGTTCATCTCATATGCCATCAAATACATTATATTTCCAAACTGCAACAGTACTGCCTACAATTAATAATAAATGCGCCCTTTTAAAGCCTAACCAGGTCATGGGCCTGGTTTCCCAGTTTCACTGACGAATGTGTTGCCCAGCTGGACGGGACACCAGTCCATCGCAGCGTCACTCATTTTTGCCAGCTGAGTGGACTGGAGCAATGTGAATTGAAGTGTTTTGTTCAAGAACACAACGCATCGCCCAGTCCAGGAATCGAAACCACAATCTTACGATCATGATGCTGACACCCTAACCACTAAGCCATGTGCCTCCACACTGCCTACAATTAACCACTTCGTATATCAGAGTTCTCAGATTGGCAAAGGTACACATACTGTATTTAATATCATATAAGATAAACTTTTTTCCCCATAAAATATATAAATAAAAAAAAAAAAAACCCCACCCCAGGTTATGCAAAGTTATGCCTCCCATAAACTTTAATCCACTAAAATCTCTTTTTTTTCCCGAATGTAGATCTTTCGTAAGTAACTCATAGGTTAGTTACATTTACCAGTTTCTGAGGAGCAGTTATCCCCCCACCCCCACCTGTCCCTTGATGAGATACCAGTCTATTTCAGGAGTGTTCGTTTTCGCCAGTCGAGCGCATTTGGAGCAATGTGAAATGGAATGTTTTGCTCAAGAATGCAAAACACAATGCATCGCCCACTGCAGTAATGAATGTGGGACATATCTGGCTGCTTGCTTGAATGACTTGTCTCTGCTTATCCAACTGTAACCCAAACACCAGACCAATAACTTTTCTGTATGAAACCGAGGTGTGGCTTTGAATGGATAAATTAACTTAACACCATACATACAAGAAATTTTTTTTGTTTCACATGACACAGCAAAATATATATTTGTCACAATTGACACATATCTTTATATATAAAAGTGAAGTTGTGTGTCTGTCTCCTACGATTTAGATTCCTAACTACTCCCACATTTTGCAGTGTAGTGTAACCAAAAGCGGGTATCTTATAGTCGTGATTCATATCGAGCCCTTCTGGGTATTAGCGTGCGTCTACGATGAGTCTACGATTTAAAAAAAAATTTACTATCATTTTTTCCCATTTTTAATGCATTATTTTGCTATTATATAAGGGAAGTAACTCTCTAAAAATGTATTATTAAATCTCAGAACGTAAAAAGCTACAGTAACACCCCCCATTGTGGTTAGCCATATTGAGATGGCTATTATACTTTACATCTCTAAAAATGCTTTATAGTTATTTCCCTTACAAACCCGAGCAACGCCGGGCAATACTGCTAGTATTTGATATAGCGCTTTATTGTTATTTAATCGCAAGTCAGATTTGATCAGGTACACTTTATGAAAATAATAATAATAATAATAAAAAAGAATATTTCAATCACGGCTATCTATTTTTTTAAAGATTTAGATGTATAGATGCACCTGTAGTGTGTCATTAATAAGCTTGCTTCCCAACCATATGGTCTTGGGTTCAGTCCTACTGAATATATTTTATGGGGGAAAAATTTTATCTTATATGATATTAAATACAATATCTGTACCTTTGCCAATCTGAGAACTCTGATATACGAAGTGGTTAATTGTAGGCAGTGTGGAGGCACATGGCTTCGTGGTTAGGATGTCAGCATCATGATCATAAGATTGTGGTTTTGATTCCTGGACTGGGCGATGCGTTGTGTTCTTGAACAAAACACTTCATTTCACATTGCTCCAGTCCACTCAGCTGGCAAAAATGAGTGACGCTGCGATGGACTGGTGTCCCGTCCAGCTGGGCAACACATACGTCAGTGAAACCGGGAAACCAGGCCCATGAGCCTGGCTAGGCTTTAAAAGGGCGCATTTATTATTAATTGTAGGCAGTACTGTTGCAGTTTGGAAATATAATGTATTTGATGGCATATGAGATGAACATTTTATTATCATTATTATTACTAAAGTGGCAAGCTGACAGAATTGTTAACATGCTGGGCAAAATGCTTAGCAGCATTTTATCTGTCTTTACATTCTGAGTTCAAGCTCTGCCAGGGTTGACTTTGCCTTTCATCCTTTTGGGGTGGAGGGTGTGTCGATAAATTAAGTACCAGTGAAACACTGGGGGTTAATGTAATTGACTCATCCGCTCCTCCAAAATGGCTGCCCTTGTGGCAAAATATGAAACCATTATTATTATTATTATTATTATTATTATTATTGAGTGAGAGAGCAGTGCATGACATCAAAGTGACACTGGGGTAAAATAAACGAAGCCCAGTATACCCATCATGACTACCCATTTGATAAGGGTACACCAGGCACATGCATCACAACCATATGTGCTCGACATGGTGATCTCATATCAAGATAAACAGCACATGACTTTGCAGGTGGGGCCCAGTTAGAAATTTCTTCTGGTCGAGTAGCTGATCCTGCTCAAAAGGTCCCTGAATAAGGATCGTTTAAGGATGTTGAACGAACCACCCATGTTTCCAAAGGTGAATTATCCAAACCTCTAAGAATTCCTTTCAACACATCTATTGCATTTCAATCTGTTTTAGGGTTAGGGTTAGAGTTAGAGTTAGGGTTTGGGGTGGGGGGAAGGGTATCTTTTTTTCTTCACAAATGTAAATAAACCCAATCTGTTTCTTAAACGAGGGACATATTCATACGGCACAGAATGTTTTCACCTAAATATACGTCATTGATTGGTTGAAATTGCAGAAATTGAAGAAAAAAACAACAACAAATATCTTACAAACACATTCTACCAGTATATGAAGTTTAAAAGTGTTTAGTTACGTGGAAATTATTTTTAAAAACTGCCGTTCAAACCGAAAAGATCCTAGTTATTTCGCTAACAGTAATTTAAAGTTAATTATCTCACTAGCTCGACCTAATTCTTAATTATTTTTTTCAATATTAACACCAAGGCGGTATATTCTCCTTTAGAAATATTGGACCACGAAGAGGTAGCAAGCGACTTTTCACGATATAATTCTACGAAGATGTGACATCAGGGCGAAGTATGTCATGAAACATGTACACCACAGGGTTTAATAATTTGTAGAAAGACGGGCACATTTTTCAAACAAATAACAAAAATACATCTAATAGAGAGATAAAGGAAGTTAGCTTCGTCGTGCGGTTAACATTCAGTCAGTATTCCTTCCTCTCACTAAAGTAATCCAATCTTTATTTTTGAACAGTGTGCTATAATTCAAGAGTTAAATGAACTACCCTCATTTTTACAAACAGTAAAGAATTTATGGTAGGGGGATCGGATCTTTAGTTGCTTCATGGCAATTGTCTAACTGGTTTGTGAGCACTGAATTGTAAACGGTAACATGCAGTTTTGAAGTAAGCCCAAAGGTTATTTTATTGCTAAGCTAACTCAGCCAAAGATAAGTCTAATCTATCTACTTGTATCCAAAATCGGACTTTCAATCCCGGCGGAATGACAAGTTACTCCCCTACTCACCAACACGCTACAGTGTTGGTGCTGACTTACAGCGGTTTATTTTCCCTCTGAAGATAATTACCATCTCCTCCCACCAAATCCAGCTGCCATAACCGCCTCTCTTCTTATCATCTCCGCCTTTACAATGTCTTTCCTAGCAGACCAAGTCGTAAACATTTCCCCCAATCTTTCCTTCCCAAGACTGCATCACTTCGAAATTCCTACCTACCTTTTATTTTCCTACCCCAAACATCGACCTACTCTAGAATTGAACACGAGTTCTGTCAATCGTACCAACCTAGGAGGAAAGAAGACAAGATCTACGAGCATTGCTTCTCTTTCCTCCAATTAGGTAATTAAAAAAAATGGGATTGATAATAAATAAATAAATAAATGAAGGCTATTGATGATATTTAAACAAAAAACCAAAATGTACGAATTAAGTCTATCGGAATAAATAAATAACTAAAAAAGAAAGAAACGTGTAAAATGATATCAAACGAGATGAGACAGGGTACAAAAAGGAAGATATGACTGTTATCTTTAAATGTAAAACTGATAACTTGATAAAATAAAGAAAAAAAAAAGTAACAGTGACATTCAAGTAGTAAGTTATGCGCTGATATTAAAATTCAGTAGAAATAGCAAGAAACAAGCAGAGTCTCTATGAGGTCGATCGAGGTTTTAGAAATAGCAGCCAAATTTCCAATATAACACATTTTATCGTTTTAAAAAGGTGAATTATTACACTGGCAGATGTACCTAGAGAGTTTAATGTCTACACACACACACACACACACAATGAACACCCTCTAAGTAAAGTATAAAAGGCTTGAAAAATAAAAACAGTCACAGTCTGATGACAGTATGCAAGTCAAAACTTCAAAGTCACAGTCGATCTATTTTCTTGTAGAAAATACATAATTATAGTTCTTAACTAGTATGAACAACCCCCACTCTCTCTTAGATTTCCAATTTCATATCTTCAGTTCAGGTGGCTGGACTAACAGGCTAGTTAGTTTATCAATCACTTATTAGAGACACCAAATTTTACCTTAATACAAGAGAATGATAGAAGCTGAAGTTTTTCTTTGCATGTATACATTTTGGCATGTTAGCATTATTATTATTATTATTATTATTAGAGAAGGCAGCAAGCCAGCAGAACCAGATCTTTTTGGTTTGAACGGCAGTTTTTAACATAATTTCTAGGTCACTAAACACTTTTAAACTTCGTATACTGGTAGAATGTGTTTATAAAACATCTTTTTCTCATGGTTTTATTGAGAAAATTTTATAGTTTGTAAGATATTTGGGTTTTTTTCTTCAATTTCTGCAATTTCAACCAATCACTGACGTCTATTGAGGTAAAAAAACATTCTGTGCCGTATGAATATGTCACTCGTTTAAGAAACAGATTGGGTTTATTTACATTTCTGAAGAAAAAAAGATACCCTTCTCCCCACCCCTAACCCTAAAACAGATTGAAATGCAACAGATCAATACTAGGGTCATAATTATGGGTGACAATTTCATATGACACCGCTAGAAAAAACTGCCGTTCAAACCGAAAAGATTCGCAGAACCATTAGCACACTGGGCAAAATGCTTAGTGGCATTTTGTTTGTCTTTACGTTCTGAGTTCAAATTCCACTGAGGTCAACTTTGCCTTTCATCCTTCGAGGTTGATAAAATAAGTTCCAGTAGAGCACTGCGATCGATGTAATCAACTTAGCCCTTTCCCTAAAATTGCTGGCCTAGAGTTAAAATCTGAAACCATTATTTTTATTATTAGATTGCCAATACAGAGCCTTCATCTGTTTCCACAGATTTGGGAGTTTGGCCTTGTATCAGTGATTCTCAATGAAGGGGTAAATTTACTACCTGGAAGTAAAAAATTCACATGGCAGGGAGTAAATATATCATACCTGAAAATTCATGTAATATGTTAATATCCCTGGGCAACCTGTTTTAGAAAAATGATGAACGACATGGTTGTATTAAGGATAGAAGAGGAGGGATAGTCAACATGTTAGGGATGAAATACCTCAAGGAATCAGTGATATAGAAAGAATTCACAGTGCTCCGAGTGTAAAAATACTTTCAACAGCCCCGCCTTAATAAACAGGCATGATAGGCTAAAGGTAATTTAAGGTTCTTCAACTGCCCTACATCATGCTGTGCCTCTACAAGAGATTACAAGTTTGTAAATAGGTCAAATCTATTTACTGTTTTCCTTTTGAGTTGCTTATATTTGTCTGGTACATGCGTAGGAAAGGACTGGAGGATGAATTTCTCTTTTCTGACGTTGTAGCAAGGATTCAAAACCTAACTGATAGATACTTGGTCAGACACCATGAGTGAACCAACAGGGTTTCACATGATTGGTGTATAAATTGACCAACCAGCAGGAGCCTATGGTAGGATATGGCTTTCTTAGATGCTCTAAAATTTTACTTCTTGTCCCCTATAAAATCCGATTTTGGCATTCAATTAATTGCAGAGTGCTGAAGGTGGATGACTGACTCATGCACCTCCACTTTTGCCATGCAGACAGCCAATGGACTACTGATGCCACAGATCACCTCAGAGATGTGCACAGATGACTTTGTGTACTTTTGAACAGATTTCATGATGTAATACAGGTGAATTTTTATATTTTCAGAGCAGTTTTCCTCTCCATCCATTCAGCAATTATTAATATTCCTCGTCATCATCATCATCATTAAATGCTGGCATGGGTTGGACAGTTTGACAGGAGCCAGCCAAGTAGAAGACTACTCCAGGCTACTGGGTCTGTTTTGGCAGGGATTTTTTATGGCAGGATGTCCTGCCTAATACCAACCACCCCGCAGAGTAGACTGAGTGTTTTTTTACGTGGCATCAGCACAGGTGGGGTCAGTTTTGATGGTTTTTACAGCTGGATGCCCTTCCAAATGCCAAACACT
The DNA here is from genome assembly GCF_006345805.1 of Octopus sinensis. Lineage (NCBI taxonomy): Eukaryota > Metazoa > Mollusca > Cephalopoda > Octopoda > Octopodidae > Octopus > Octopus sinensis. The sequence continues at coordinate 54,499,067 of NC_043012.1, read as the reverse complement.
TCACAGTGTGGACTGGATACTTTTTAAGTGGTACCAGATCATTGCAATTTGCTAACACCAAATATCTTTATGTTTAGCTATAAATATTGCAGTTAAATGTTCATGAGTTATTCACACAGCCAGTTTTCACTGCCCGGTTCAACTCAAGCGACAGCAAACTCCTTGTGACAATGTTTTTCAACAAATCACAAAGGCTGTTGACATAATGCAGAAAGTAGAAGACTTCTTAGAAAGGATCTCACATAGGACATGGTTGGTTTAATTTGTACTGACAAAGGTCCAACCATGACGGAAGTTAGATTATGTATCGTTACACTAATAAAACACATGACAACCCATGTTCATTACAATGTATTGTGTTCTCCTTGGATAGACATCAGTGGTGAAAATCCTTCCTGAACACTGGAAAATAGTTATACAAGCAGTACTGTAATTTTTTTTATTTGTATTCCAAAGTCAAAAACATTGAGAATCATTAAACTAAATCCTCACAGTTTTATCCTTTGTATAAAGTGGATGTGTATTATATTCATTATTACTGTCTTAACCCTTTTAACATTCAAATTTCTATCAAATGTAATGCTTATTTATTCACACTGATAAAAATTAGTCATGCATTTACCTTCTAACTTTGAGATTACAATGATGTGATTATCTATATATATAAAGCTGAAGTTGTCTGTGTGTGGCAGGTTTGGTAGCCTTCAACTACCACTATCACCTCCGAGACCCTGCGGCACAAGTTGACCAAAATTGAGAGTATGATAGAAGAAGGCTTGCTCTTCATTCCGTAGAAGAAAAAATTCAAATCAGACCATGTTAAGACCAAAAATTATTTACATCAAAAAGGTGCTTTTTTTCTATGAAAACCCCTATTTTTTTAACGATTTTTTGACTGCTGTGTCGCCATTTTTCGATGTATTTCAACCAGAAAAATGTTCACTTAAAGAGAATAACAAGCTACATAATGCCAAATTTTTATTTTTCAAAAATTCCAATTCTAAAGGGTCGAAACAAATCCGAGCAATGCCGGGCAATACTGCTAGTTTATTTTTAGAATTATATTGTAGAGTAAATGAGAGAAGGCAAATCTGGCCAGTTTGAAGATAAAATAGGTCAAATATTTTGGCCAGTTTAACCCTTTAGCATTCAGATTATTCTTTCAAATCTTTTTTTTTTTTTATTTGTTTCAGTCATTTGACTGCGGCCATGCTGGAGCACCGCCTTTAGTCGAGCAAATCGACCCCAGGACTTATTATTTGTAAGCCTAACTGCTAAGTGACGGGGGACGTAAACACACCAGCATCGGTTGTCAAACGATGTTGGGGGGACAAACACAGACACACACACACACACACATATATATATATATACGACGGGCTTCTTTCAGTTTCTGTCTACCAAATCCACTCACAAGGCTTTGGTCGGCCTGAGGCTATAGTAGAACACACTTGCCCAAGGTGCCATGCAGTGGGACTGAATCCGGAACCATGTTATTGGTAAGCAAGCTACTTACCACACAGCCACTCCTACACCTATCTAATCTAATCTAATAGTTATTTATTTACATTGTTTTGAATTATTCATGTATTATCGCATAGCTTTGAGATTTCAAAGATGTGATGGTTTATTTTCAGAATGACATTGTAGGGTAGGTGTAAGGTGCCAGATAAGCAAAAAACAAGATCCAGATATGGCTTGTTTAAATGTTAAAGGGTTAAAGTAGAGAGTGGATTATAGATCTGGTTCTTTTGTGACCTTAACAAAATACCCTTTAGTACTAAGAGAGGGGTTCCTATTTCCTGAACATTCATTTTGAGAATTTGACAGAGCAGTTTATATGGGGTAACTTTACATTAAGGAGTGGAATTTTCAAGCATGAACCACCATTTGCTGAAAGCTCTGCATGATGGGTTAAGCTCTGAGTATATATTTCTTCTCTTGCATACTGAGATTATGTGGCTCTCATGAGAACTTATTTCTTTTTAAAAGCCTGTTCCTAATGTGACTAGGATTCAAAGCTGTGGGAAAAGCTGATATGGATAATATTTACTCCAAACAATGTCAACAAACAATTACAGGAGAAAAATTAGTAGCCATTGTTGAAGTGAGATGAAAGCATTGTCAGACAAGCTGGTGTTATAAGCGTGAAGAGTAAAAAAATTTTTTTTTGCAAATTTTCCAAGCACGTGGGAGGTCATTAGAGAAGAATCGGATGTGTTACCTGAAATAAGTGAAATATCACAGCACATTTGAACATCCTGAAGTATCGTTCCACTGGCTACTTTCCAGAAGACATGATACCAGACATGTATATTCTGGGTATGCTAGGTAAGCACTGCATACATACACACACATACACATCACATACTCAAACCAAAGTTGGTAAATTCATCAGAAATATTAAGCTTATTCAATTATAGATCATAATGGGATGCTAATTTTTCTCTTCCTGTTATGAAAATACTATAGCCGCTGTTCTGAAATAGCACTGCTAATCCCACAACTAGTTTGAAAATTTCAGTCATATATAAATAAAAAAAACACACAACTTAGCTCTATTATTACAATAGTTTAAATATAGTACAGCTTAAATATAAGTGTTGTGTCATACAGAGTTTGACAAAATATTGAGTTAACATGGGGTCTATAACACTTAGAAGTCTCAATCAACAGACTGGTTGAGCTGCCTGCAAAACTAATGACCACATACTTAATCCAATGGTATTGGTAATATACAGTGTTCATAATAACAGTTTCACACCTTGCCATGGCATGAATATCCCCACATCAGCCTGCAACATAAGGGTTTTATACCTCTAGTGGACCAAATATTCTTAAGGACTCTTTTACTACAGTCTTGATCCTGTTTCATTTGTTGTTCCACATTACCATCATGGGTGTTTCTGATGCGAAGAAAGGCACCACTGCTAAAATTGGTACCATCACACTTTTTGTCGTCGTCCTTAATTGTTTCGTGTGACTAAAGTTTTGGTCACTCTGTTCCTTATAATGATATATGATAGCATTTTTGATCCCAGTTCACATCACAAAGTTTTCCAATTTCAATACTGAAATCAGATTTTCTATAACACATCTGATCTGCGCAATAGGACAAATACAATGTCGCAAGTATAATATTGTAGATATGATAACTTTAATTAATCAAGACTATATAATCTGGTATGTGATGAGCAGTGTAGCAAATGTTGTTAACCTCAGGTTGTCCCAGATGTAACTATCTTATCAGTGCAAAGATCAGATGTCCAGTTTAACACTGAAAACAGTGATGCTAAGCAAACAAGGTGAGAATATCTCCTTAGCTAGGGCACTAATCTATTTTAGATAATATTTCTACAAAATGTGATTTGAGCTTATTCCCACCTTCTACTGCCAGTTAAAGCATACAGCCTGTACTTTCCTTTAACTACGCCGGTATCAAACTGCTCTGACTAAATCTAAGTCCTGTTGAAGTGGAACCGAAGTGTTGCTCTACATCCTGGAGTAAGTGGTTTTAGTGAAGGTGGGGATGGAGTTGTACCCGTGGCACGTAAAAGGGCACCATTCGAGCATGATCGTTACCAATGTCGCTTCACTGGCACGTGTAAAAAGATTCGAGCGAGGTCATTGCCGGTACTGACTGGGCCCCGTGCAGGTGGCACATAAAAAGCACCCACTACACTCTCGGAGTGGTTGGCATTAGGAGGGGCATCCAGCTGTAGAAACTCTGCCAGATCAAGACTGGAGCCTGGTGCAGCCATCTGGTTTGCCAGCCTTCAGTCAAAATCGTCCAACCCATGCTAGCATGGAAAGCGGACGTTAAACGATGATGATGATGAAGTGCCAGTAATAAATAGCAATGGGATTCTGTTGGTTTCAACAATGAGTGCTCAGTTGTTTGATCAACTGAGCCACCTGCTCACTGAATTAACAAGTAAGTGGATGAACATTCTGTAGATTCTTGTATTCTTCATGGAATTCTCATACAGAATTAGCATAACATGTGACAAGGCTGGACCTTTAAATTACAGGTACAATCCATTTGGCAGGCTTCAACACAGTTTCCTTTCAGCCACAAGGGTTGGATCAACCCAAAGCTTAGGTAAGAGACACATAGCCAAGATAACCACACACTGGTATTGAACCTGAAGCCTTAAGATTGAGAAGCAAGCTTCTTAATCATCCAACCAACTAACAATGTTGCACTACTTGAATACTAGTAAATACTCTGAGAACAATTCAACACTCAGCAATGGTTTATTCTCCCATAACACCACACATACAAACACTGACCTCATTCCCAACACAAAGAAATAAATATTTCAACACTATACGTCCTTGGTTTGTGAATAACATAAGTGAAATTTTTGCATGAACAATCAAATACAAATATAAGTGAAGTTGCCTAACTAATTCGGATCTTTACAGTTTGAATGGCAGTTTTTAAAAATAATTTCTAGGTAACTAAACACTTTTAAACTTCGTATACTGGTAGAACATCTTTTTCTCTTGGCTTTATTGAGAAAATTCTATAATTTCTAAGATATTCGTTGTTTTTTTTCTTCAATTTCTGCAATTTCAACCAATCAATGACATCTATTGAGGTGAAAACATTCTGTGCCGTATGAATATGTCCCTCGTTTAAGAAACAGATTGGGTTTATTTACATTTCTGAAGAAAAAAAGATACCCTTCCCCCTCACCCCTAATCCTAACCCACCCTAACCCTAAAATAGATTGCATTATTGATGGCAGTAGTGAATTGGCTAAATCAGAATGTTCTTTACATTCTGAGTTCAATCCTTGATGAGGTCATCTTTGCTTTTCGAGGAAATGACAAAGGACCAGCAGCTGCAGCACTTTGCTGTACTTGAGATGCGTGAAGCCAATTAAAAGTGCTGTCATCCATACAGGTACCTGTACCACATAAAATGCATTCGTGTCAGTGCTGTGTAGATGCACCCGTGCCATCAGCACGTAGAAAGCAAGCAACACACTCTGTGAAATGGCTGGCATTAGGAAGAGCATCCAGCTGCAGAAACCATGCCACAACAGACAATTTGGAGTCTGGATATCTCCTTGACTGGCCAGCTCCTGTCAAACTGTCCAGCCCACACTAGCATGGAGAACAGACATTAAACAATGATGATGATGATGATGATTATGATAAAGTTCCAGTCATAGGCACAGGAGTGGCTGTGTAGTAAGTAGCTTGCTTACCAACCACATGGTTCCAGGTTCAGTCCCACTGCGTGGTACCTTGGGCAAGTGTCTTCTGCTATAGCCCCAGGACGACCAAAGCCTTGTGAGTAGATTTGGTAGACGGAAACTGAAAGAAGCCCGTCGTATATATGCTTATGTATATATATATGCGTGTGTGTGCCTGTGTTTGTCCCCCTAGCATTGCTTGACAACCGATGCTGGTGTGTTTATGTCCCCGTTACTTAGCGGTTTGGCAAAAGAGACCGATAGTATTGGGCTTACAAAAGAATAAGTCCCGGGGTCGAGTTGCTCGATTAAAGGCAGTGCTCCAGCATGGCCACAGTCAAATGACTGAAACAAGTAAAAGAGAGTAAAGTGTATGTACTAGGGTGGATGTAACCAACTAATACCCATCATCCAAATTTCTGGCCTTGTGCCTATCTTAGAAATAGCCTGGTCCTGTGTCCATTATGACAACAAAGTGTTCCAGTTGATCCAATCATTGGAAGAGCCTGCTCATGAAATTAACATGAAAGTGGCTGAGTGCTCCACAAACACGAGTACATGTTGAACGAAATCTGCAGGGGTATCTCTTCCAGTGCTTTATGTTCACTGTTCAAATGCTGATGAGTTTGTCTTTCATCCTTTCAACCAACCTAGTCAATTTAATTGACTAGTGCCTCTCCCCACCCACCCACGAAGATTTCAGGCCCAGCATTTCTCTCAGTACATTATGTCCTGAGTTCAAATGTCACCTAGGTTGACTTTGCCTTTCTTCCTCTTAGGGTCAATAAAATAAGTACCAATTAAGTACTGAGGATGATGTAATTGATTAATCCCCTTCTACAAAGATTTCAAGTTTCGTTCACATATTGGTTTCAAATTTTGGCACAAGGCCAGCAGTTTTAGGGGAGGATGTAAATCAATTACATTGATTTCAATGTTTAACTGGTATTTATTCTTTCACTCCCAAAACGATGAAAGGCAAAACTGAACTAGGTGGAATTTGAACTCAGAAGTAAAAACAGACGAAATGCTGCCAAGCATTTTCCCCTGCTTACTAATAATTTTGCTATCTTGCTAACATAGGAGTTGAATTATTGGATTTTTTCAGTTTGAACAGCAGTTTTTTCTAACGGTGTCATATGAAATTGTCACCCATAATTATGACACTAGTATCGATCTATTGCCTTTCAATCTGTTTTAGGGTTAGGGTTAGGGGTGGGGGGAAGGGTATCTTTTATTCTTCACAAATGTAAATAAACCCAATCTGTTTCTTAAACGAGGGACATATTCATACGGCACAGAATGTTTTCATCTCAATAGACGTCATTGATTGGTTGAAATTGCAGAAATTGAAGAAAAACAACAACAAATATCTTACAAGCTATAGAATTTTCTCAATAAAGCCAAGAGAAAAACATGTTTTATAAACACATTCTACCAGTATACGAAGTTTAAAATTTTTTAGTTACGTGGAAATTATTTTAAAAAACTGCCGTTCAAACCGAAAAGATCCATGCTATGTAATATCAGGTAATAAATTATTGCTTCTAATTTAGATACAAGGTTAGCAGTTTGAGGGGAGGGGTAAGTCAACCATTGAGCCCAGGACTTAAGTGATTCTCTATTCTTTGAACCCCGGAGGGATGAAAGAAAAATCTGGCCTCAACAGAGAAACTGTCTTTCATCTACCCCCAAGGATATCTTTCTACTAGATATTAATGTAATAATTTCTGTATAATACCATTTAACGTTCCACTACACACACACACAATATACATAATATAGTGCATGGGAAAAATTTCTGGTAAAGGTGTTGAAAAAAGTTGTTGGTTTCACAAGTTATTAAGTGCATGTAGATCACGTTAGATACTTTTATACTTAGTAAAAGAAACCTGCTTGTAAAATAGAACAATCTACGTGGCCTCTATATGGTCTCTAAAGACATTAGATGTAGCAGCTAAATTTCACTCAACTGTAACACATACGGTCATCAAATAATAATAATAATAATCATAAAAGAGCATGTATTAGATAATGTAGACATAGACACACTACGCCTGAATAAAGATGACAAGATAGTCAAAGTTCCAACCTATTCGTTTATAGATCTACTCAATCAGAACTGATCTACAAGTAAGTAATTAGAATAATTTTTGTTAGTTATTGTTCCAGAACAATAGTTGGAAGGTGGCGTAAGCGTGGCTAAATGTGCATGTATTGCTATTGTTAGTGAGCTTTTGTTTTGGTCCTAATAAATCTACGAGGAAAGGTGCTCCAGATTTTATTCAATGACCGTATATTTTTCTTTTTTCTGGGATTTTGGGTGTTATTTCCAGCAAGTCGAACGACCATGTAGAGGCTCTCTCTTCCCTTCTTTAGCGCCTTTGTAGGGATACCTAGGATTATAATTTTACGTCTTCTTTTTAAAGATGGGCTTCGAGGGAGATTTGGCTGTTATTTTTTGTGGGAGGACACGTTAGGTAATTCAGTCCTAAAATAGGTCGACCTGAACAACGACTACTACTACTACTACTGCGAGACCTCTAACTGGTCTCTCGAAAAGATTAAAATAGCTGCTAAATCAACGTGAAATTACACAAATATCTTTTTAAAAAATCAAGTATATATTGGATAAGACATTCCTAGACACACGATGACTAAAAAAAATGGGACACTACTGATCATTAGTCTGATCTGTCAGTTGCTAGCACCAGGACAACCCAAGCAACAATGACAATTGAGTGAAAACGGGTGGGTCTCTACTTGGTTATTCGACCCGCTTAGAAACAGGAACCAAATTCCCTTCATCTCACACCCCATCGTCTTAAATTAGGAAATTAAGAACATATAAGGTAAATCCTAAATACCCGTTAAAAGAAAAAAAAAATTGTATGTTTATAGCTGGAATGGGTCAAGGTTTTGTTCGGTCAGAACTGGAATTGGTAAACATCAATAACAAACGAAATAAAAGAACGATTCTTCGTTAAAATAAACAAGTATACACACACGCGCATATATATATGTGTGTATGTATATATTACAGATATATTATTTAGTCCTAAAGCTTTAAGCATCAAATGTAAACAAGAGAGGAAGAAGGGAACAAAAGAGAGATACTGAACATATAGGATTAAGAAATGTTTTTCATTCATAGCTACACTATTGAATGAATATGGTATACACATTTGTATGACTGTGCATATATCTATCTATATATATATATATATACACAAACACATACATAATACCTACTGACATATTTATATATACATACAAATATACACACATATACATACACACACACATATATGCATGCACACACATATATAAGTAGTTAAGCCCTGTGACTCTAAAACCGAAAACAATATGTATGTATGTATGTGTATATATATATATATATATATAATATATATATATATATATATATATATATATATATGCATACATGTACACACACTCACTCAATCAGAGCAAGAGCACACACGAAGACGGAAAGTGTCGCTGAAGAGGTCACAGATGTGTGACGAAAGATTTCCGGACAATTGACATGAGTTAGAATAAGAACACAAATGAACGAGTGAAGAAAGAATATATAGTGCGTGTGTTTATTTGGAAAAAAAAAGATGACCGTCCCGGAATACACTTATAAAATGGTCAAAACTTTTTCAGTTTTTTTAGTTCGATTTGAAAACCCCACTAGAATGGGAGAAAGCGCTAATATATGATATAAGTTATATGATGTATAAAAACATGTCATATACAAATAAATATCTGTAAATATAAAACCATCCGAATTTCTGAGTACCTCATTTCTTCTAATATAAAATGGTTAATATCTAGATCCGCACTATAAAATACCTGTACATCATGGCAAAACCTTCTAATATATATATATATACAAACACGCACACGTAACTCCTAATAAATTTGATGAGTGTCCTTCTTTCATTTGTCCACTCACTTCTGTGTGTGTGTGTGTGTGTGTACACACAAAAGTGAGAAACCCGGAATAGTGTCCTCTCGTTCGTACACCCGAACGCAAGTATATATATATGTGTGCACCCATGGAAAAAAGAAATCGTATAAATCTCACCTTGACGTCGTACTTCTTGCGTGCTTGCATTACTTTATATCCCATCCATTGTATAAGAAATATGGATGCAACAGCAACGAGCACTACATAACCGTAGGCCGGAGGAAGGAGTTCGAGAACTTGCATGTACATTTTGCTACGTTCAGGTTCTAATGAGTGAGCAGCGTTAACTGATTCCTGCTTTTAAGTTTTTGAAGCTGACGGTGGTTGAGGACGTTGGCGGTTACCTCCCTTGTAATCTTCGACATCGAATACGAATCAGTCAAATAAGCTTTGCTGCTACTGCTGCTACTGCTGCTTATCTAGATAAGGGAGTTTTAAAGATTTCTCTCATTTTTTACGTTGTTTAAATTATTGGTATTGCGGCCATGCTGGGGTACCAACTTGAAAGCTTTTAGTCGAACGAATCGAACCAAGTATTTATTTTTCCAATGCCTGTTACGTATTTGGCAAGACTTCCTTTTGTACCCACCCCCCACCAAAAAGAACACCCCTTAAACATTTTTTTTTCTACAAAGACCCCCATTTTCAGTTACGGAGAATACGAACTTGCAAAAAAATTGGCAAAAATCGGTATTTTGAAATTACCCCTCCCCTCTAATTTCTTCATTTTTAGCTTTTTTCAGAATTTTTTTCAAAATATGCGGGAAAATACGGAGATTATGTTTCTAAAAAAATTTTCAAAAATGTTTCTACTTAGGGTTAGGGTTTTAGGGCTAGGATTAGGGTTTTGGGGTTACGGTTATGGTTGGGGTTTTAGGGTTTCGGAAAAAGGGGAAAATGAAGAAACTGGTGGGAGGAAGGGGGAAAGGAGGGAAAGAAATTTCAAAATGCCGATTTTTGGCAATTTTCCGGAGTCTCCGTATCCGTAAACGGGGTTTTTTGGGGTTAAAAAAAAATAATAATAATTTGCGAGAAAATGGTGTGGAGGAAGTCTTTCTACGTATTTTATAGGGTCTCTTTGCCAAACCGCTAAGTTATGGGAACGTAAACAAACATCGGTTGCCAAGTGGTTGTGGGGAGAAACACACACACATACTTATGTATGTATCAAGGGCCTGGGATAGGGGATGCACTAGCACAACTAAATTTTGTATGGGTTCAAAATTCAGCATTGCACTCCCTACTTACCTTTCACAGGCTTAGAAAATAAGAACAAAGAACTAAAAGAAATAGAAAAAAAAAACACCCCCAAAATCCTTAGAAATATATATTACTGAACTAAAGCATCCTCAACAATGTGGTGCTCCAGCATGACCGTAACCGCATGGCTGAAACAAGTAAAAGTGTGTGTGTGTGTGTGTGTGTGTGTGTGTGTATAAAAGAGGTGAAGACCGAAATCCTTCAAAGGGATATCAAACATCCAAGTCCGCCGGTACAGCCCAAGTAAAGAATACATATATATATATATAAATATACGAGCAAAACGCCCCCCCCCCGTCCAATGGACGATGCTGAGTTGTCAAACATTTAAACCAAATTTTCTTAAACCAACTTGTCCGACCGTCCCATAGGCCTCCCCTTTGATAGACACTGATTTAACCTAAATTTGAGACACCAGTAAAAGAAGAAATAAAGATAGATAGACTTTTTTTCTGTTCCAAAGAAAAACGATTTTATTCACACAAATATGCAACCGAAGAGTTTAAAGTACCAGTAACGATAAGGCTGTTGACTGGGAGAACACAAACATGGTTTAAACAGTAAGATTGGCAGGGAAGAAACGTGCCTTTAAGTAGTACAAAAATAGCAAAAAATGGAAGGTGCAGTTATGTATAGGTTGACGGAAGAAAAGCAGGACAAAAACGGCTTTATCGATTGCATTCTCACCTGGAATCGGTTTTTGTTATTTTTTCAAGACTTATACACGCCCTGATACCGTTGGTATCTACATATCAATTTTGAGCGTAATCGGATGGAGGATGCCCGAGATCTTAGAAGACACACACACACACAGACAAACAGAACGGATTTTATATAATAGATATTGAGTATTTGCAAAAACAGTAAATGAAATATAAGGAAAGGAAAAAATTGTAAGTGTAGACGAACTCTAATTCAATTCATAATCCAAGTTGGTACAGAACCAATATACATTCTACAAATTGTTTCGGCGTCTAATTAATTCCAAAGACAAAGACGAAAAACTCTTCATGAAATACAAATTACATTCCTCATGCGGTTACGTACGGTCATGCCGGAGCACCACATTGTGTATGTGTGTAAGATCCAGGGATCAAGTAGTAGGGAAAAAGTTAGCTTCAAACAATCCATAGTAAATATAAAACACAACTTTGAGGAACAGTAGTGGTTTATTGAGGTGGAAGGTTGAGGATTTTTCGTATCGAAGTACAATAAGCTTTTATATATATATAGATTCAAAATGTGACTGCGTGTGTACCGTTGGCGATTTTTTTCCTCCGTCTTCCCGTCTCTGGATCTTTCCTTTTCCTATGTTTCTGACGAAGAGCTCCGCTCGAAACGTAAAACCCTCGTTTTTCCCTTCCTTCCTGAGCGTCAATAATACTATATTTGTTCCACGTCCTCGCGTTGTTGTGTTTAATCTTTGTGTTTTCATGTTTGGATTAACTTTATATATAGATATATATCAATATATAGATATATATATATATACACACACAATATGAAAGAAGAAAAAGACAACGGAGATTGAGAAGTTATAATTGTTTATTATTAACAGCAAATTAATCATCATCCCTTACAGCTGTTTCAAGTAATACTCAGTAAATATTAAATTTATATGACCTGAGTATAATATCTTCAGAGGGAAAGAAATATACCCTTGGATGTTTTAAATGTGTTTATGGATTCATTATAGCAAATATATATATATATATATATATATATATATATATATATATATTATATATATATATATATATAGAGAGAGAGAGAGAGAGAGAGAGAGAGAGAGAGAAGGAGATCAAAGCTGTTTGATTCAGACTCCTTGGTACTCTGAGTTTCAAGAGCATGGCTAGTCTCCGGCCATTGGGGTCTGAATGAGAGTTAGATTGAAGAGAGTCAATGTTTACTACTGGATGTTAGCCTGCGATTGGTTGAGAAAGGTTACAACGGTATAGCGGTTTGATGTTGGTATTTCAGCGACAGCAATTAGTTGGGAAATACTGCATGGTGAACAGGAAATCGACCACGTGGTGGACAAGAAATCGGTCGTGTGATTGTGGGGGTATATGTGTATATATGTACATGTATATGCCCATATATCTGCGTGTATGCATCCGTACATATACGAGTGTGTATATGTGCTTAAATGTACATTCACACAACAGAGCGCGTACACACACACACACACACACACAAATGCACACACACACGCGCACACATACACACACACACACACACGGACACGCGTGAGCTAAGTTTTGAATTTTGAAACAAGTAAAAGAGTAAGATCTTTCGAAAAGATCCTACTCTTTTTCTTCAGAAATGTAAATAAACCCAATCTGTTTCTTAAACGAGGGACATATTCATACGGCACAGAATGTTTTCACCTCAATAGACGTTACTGATTGGTTGAAATTGCAGAAATTGAGGAATAAAAACAACAAATATCTTACAAACTATACAATGTTCTCAATAAAGCCAAGAGAAAAAGATGTTTTATAAACACATTCTACCAGTATACGAAGTTTAAAAGTGTTTAGTTACCTAGAAATTATTTTAAAAAACTGCCGTTCAAACCGGAAAGATCCAAAAGATACCCTTCCCCCACCCCTAAAACAGATTGAAATGCAATAGATCGATACTAGGGTCATAATTATGGGTGACAATTTTATATGACACCGCTAGAAAAACCTGCCGTTCAAACGAAAAGATCCCCACATTACTTTTTCAGACCAAATGTGTCTAGAAACTCAGTTTTGGCTGCTATTTTTAGCAGATCTATCGACTCAGAAGTTCGTCTGAAATAACACTTTTGTGGCGTTTGTGTGTCCCAAATTGTTATAGAGCTACTGTGAGAAACAAGGCGCAAAAACATATAGAAATATTTTGTAATAATTTTTTTTTTTAATAACACAAGAAAATAATTAGACTTGGCAGGTTTTAATAACGATCTCTAGAGACTTCCAGTACACGTGTCCTCTGTGGGGGCGGGCAGTTTCCAGAAAAGTCGGTCATTGGTGATAACATTCAACCTTTGGAGTGTGTGGCCAACAAATTTAAAAGCTAATGCTTCTACTACTGTCAATATTACCATAATTACTGTTATACAATGAAACTGAATTATAAAACTTGTTTTTTTTTTTTAATCTTGTTTGCAAGATTCTTTATGTGAAATCGTGTGGTGAAGCAAATTATGTCATGCCTAAGGGGTAAGTCATATTTGCCATATTCTGAACGCCTTACTTCCCTGGGCATGGACACATTGAAACTCCGACGTCTGGCAGCTGACTTGGCAGACACCCATAAAATTATTAACCATCTTACTAACAATAACTCTGAGCACCTTTTCAAATTCCACCTGTCTAACACCCGTGGACATGTTTACAAAGCCAGAAAACAGCACAGCTCCCGTGACTTTCGGAAACATTTTTTCCCGCTAAGAGTTGCTGAAACATGGAACAAACTGCCGGCATCAGTTGTTAGTTGTCGGAGCACTGCATCCTTCAAAACCTCCATGCTTCCTGAGATTCACCAACATTACACCTGATTTTCTCCCCTCCATACATGTATCTGACTCATACACTGTTCACTTTCCAGACATTTGTACATTACTGCATACGCTTTATATGCACTTTTGACAAGTTGTGGTGCACCTGAGCACTGTATACAATAATTTCATTATTAATGCAGTGCATGCCATCAAAGTGACACTGGGGTAAAATATACGAAGCCCAATATACCCACCATGACTACCCGTCTGATAAGGGTACACTAGGCACATGCATCACCACCATATGTGCGCGACATGGTGATCTCATATCAAGATAAACAGCACATGACCTTGCAGGTGGGGCCCAGTTAGAATTTTCTTCAGGTTGAGTAGCCCATCCCGCTCAAAAGGTCTCTGAATTAGGGTTGTTTAAGGATGTTGAAAGAACCACCCATGTTTCCAGAGGTGAATTATTCAAACCCCAAAGAATCCCTCTCAACACATGGCTATGATGCTCCCCCATTATTATTATTATTATTATTATTATTATTATTATTATTATTATTATTATTATTAATGCCTTATTATCTAACACACTCCATTGACAAGGTTGCAAAAAGTAACGAAAATTTTAGAAGTAAGAAAAATTCATATAATGAGTGGAAATCGAACCGGTGAGTGTGTTAGATAACAAGGCATTAAGACAATATGACTTTCCCCAGACACAATGGATGGAAGCACTCCGTCGGTTACGACGACGAGGGTTCCGGTTGATCCGATCAACGGAACAGCCTGCTCGTGAAATTAACGTGCAAGTGGCTGAGCACTCCACAGACACGTATACCCTTAACGTAGTTCTCGGGGATATTCAGCGTGACACAGAGAGTGACAAGGCCGGCCCTTTGAAATACAGGTACAACAGAAACAGGAAGTAAGAGTGAGAGAAGTTGTGGTGAAAGAGTACAGCAGGGATCACCACCATTCCCTGCCGGAACCTCATGGAGCTTTAGGTGTTTTTACTCAATAAACACTCACAACGCCCGGTCTGGGAATCGAAACCGCGATCCTACGACCGCGAGTCCTCTGCCCTAACCACTGGGCCATTGCGCCTCCTGACACAATACAACGTTGTAGTTAAATAAAAAGTTCAGAGTTGCCTCCCTTGCTTCCTAGGTCAAATAATAGCAAAACTATTTGAAATAAATCAGAAATATTAAATTTCTAAATATCTCATAGGGATATGTACGGTGGTGGGGCGATATAATGGTTGTATACTGTCAATTTAACGTGACAGTAGGGGATTACACCACCGCTGTTTAGCCCTAGGAAGCATCGACGCTCGGGTTTGTAAGGGAAATAACTATATAAACGGAGGGTAAGCCACACTCATAGGAACTTGATAGTTCACTTTACCATTCGTTCCTATATTGTTACTGGAATTGTTTACGCATCGAGTCGCCATTGGAGCATCACCTGAAATTTACCTGCCGTACTGTAATTGTCAATAACACTTAACCTCTGCCTCAACTAGGTCTTAATACCAATACATTTCGTGACATCCTTTAAGACTCCCACGTAAACACGGTCAATAAATTACTTGGCCACCGATCTTGGAATCAGCTCCTCATCAATTCCGAGCAAGAATTCCCGAAGCTAATCTCACATGCTTAATTTATTTTTTCAACGTGCAGTCGATATTATTTTAATAGGGTCGTTCAGTCATGCAAGGAGAGTTCTTACTTCTTTCCGTGTTTTTACCAAGGAAGCAATGCCATCCATGAAAAGCACGCAGTTATGTGTCCTCCGATCTTCAACCTCTCCGAGCAGCTTCAAGTATCTCTCTCTGTTTCCATAACTTTCACGAAATAGACTAGAGAAATAGCACATTCTGTCATGATGACTGTTTCTAGTACCTTCTCGCTGCCCGCGAATTCCTTCGTATTAAACTGTATGACTACTGATCTATGACATCTTATTCGGCCTCTCACACATACCGGTATGAAATTTAAAACCACTGTATAATATCAGGTCAGGGATCTCATCATAGGTTCATGAAACCTGCTACTGGTATCATGTGAACCAGTACTATTTGTTCCACAGTCAAGAGTGTCGAGGGCCAAACCAGCTCTCCTATATGAGCAGCTTGTTACTCTTGAGAGGAGGATGTCTGGACACTCTCAAAACTGAACACTAACAAAACTAAAAACACGATGTGTCGAGGGGCAGAGAGCTCCTTGTGGGCCAATGGCAAACCACCCCAATATCTCTGCCAAGAAAACACCATAAGAAAGTCAGAACGAAGTAAGGTTATGGCTGCATCCGCTAGAACTCGCGTTTAGTCGGGAAGACTTTCGTTGTAGTGATGCACAAACGCACGATACCAGGCGATGACGATTGCCTTGTGTATCAGCGCATGGGGAACTAATCCACGTGTATTTGTCAGACCAAGCCAGATAATCAGAAAGGCTTTTTTTTTTCTATCTAGTATTCCGGATGGAACTCAAAATTATTTGAGCAAACTCATGGCGTTCTGACATCTAGGGACATCATCTGGATTTTTTCGGTTTGAACGGCAGTTTTTTCTAGCGGTGTCATATGAAATTGTCTCCCATAATTACGACCCTAGTATCGATCTATTGCATTTCAATGTTTTAGGGTTAGGGGTGGGAGGAGGGTATCTTTTTTTCTTCACAAATGTAAATAAACCCAATCTGTTTCTTAAACAAGGGACATATTCATACGGCACAGAATGTTTTTTTTTTTTACCTCAGTAGACGTCAGTGATTGGTTGAAATTGCAGAAATTGAGGAAAAAAAACAACAAATATCTTACAAGCTATAGAATTTTCTCAATAAAACCAAGAGAAAAGGTTGTTTTATAAACACATTCTACCAGTATACGAAGTTTAAAATTTTTTAGTTACCTAGATATTATGTTAAAAACTGCCGTTCAAATCGAAAAGATCCCATCATCTTTCTAAAAAATATGTTCATGAGATCGTTCGGTGTTAGGAGCCTCAAATGTCTTTTTATTAGCACTCCATAAAAAGCCTTATCTACTCTCACTGAAGACAAATACCAGATGAAACTATCAAATGACGATACTCTTTCTCTTTTGCGCACCTGCAGTTCTTCCTTCGGGTACCAGGCCTGTATGACGTATCCTTCTTTCTACACCGCTCGCTTTCTTTATATTATATTTTTTTCTTCCCGTAATTCAAATTTATCTGGCATCGATTCGTTACTGTTCACCAAATCTAACACGCTATATTTCAGGTATAGTCCAGGTAAATGTGCTTAATTTTCGGATCTTTTCGCTTTGACCGGCAGATTTTTAAAATAATTTCTTTGTAACTAAACACTTTAAAGCAAAAAGATCCTAATTTTCTATATATTGATCTTTTTAAGTTGTTCTGTAACAGAGATCCTTATCTACTGATGCCCAAAGCTGGACACCTTTTGCTCCGGGCCAGGCGCGAAAGGTTGGTTGGAAAGACAACTGCGCATTTCTCTGCACGGGAATTGCTTCCCTTAAAAGATGGCGGTTTATTTCCATCGTAAACAATCAACAATTTGTTGTTGAGGTAAATATAAATATTTTGCATTCGCAAATAATCGTTTCTCTTCAAAATCTCTTCCCAACACTTTTGTTGTTATTTAGCTAGCATTTCGTTTTTTTAGTTGCTCGTTAAACCATTCATCTGATTGATGTTTTGGTGAACATTTGCGTCTTGAAATTTCCGATAAAAAGTGTGTTTTTTTATTAAAACACATTAAAATGATTTCAAGAGAAAAAGAAACAAAAGAGGCTAAAA
The DNA here is from genome assembly GCF_006345805.1 of Octopus sinensis. Lineage (NCBI taxonomy): Eukaryota > Metazoa > Mollusca > Cephalopoda > Octopoda > Octopodidae > Octopus > Octopus sinensis. The sequence continues at coordinate 54,481,317 of NC_043012.1, read as the reverse complement.
AGATTTAAGGAACATAGTAAATCATGTTACTAAAAATTTTGATTTTCATTTTATGTTAACGGAGTATTTTTTGAATGTAGAATGAAAATAACGAGCTGTGGGTGGTTCTTGCTTCCTTTAAAAACGTTTTTATCCACACCCTCGCAATCACCCGCGGTAATACCGTGTTTCGAGGTGTTCCAAAAATGTTTTTGGAGAGGAATACCAGTTTCTCCTGACATAATTTATTTTTATCGAAGAAATGTACAAGCCTCTATTTTGATTATTTATCGATTTCCTTTTTCTTCATTCTCGTTTTTTTTACTCTCCATTTTCATTCCTTTACAAATACGTTCTTTTTTTTTATTAGATTATCGCGAATAAAATTACATCTAAGTTTTCCGCAATTATAAAAGATAAGTGGTAGGACAGGAAAATAACAGATAACACTAACAATAAACATCAGATGGCATCGTAAATCCATTGGAAATTGTCGAGCATTTATTTTTGACTAATCAAACTATCAGCACATACTGTACAGGACAAGTCACGTCGATATAGTTTCATTGTTGCATACATTTGTTCTTTAAATACTGTACCAGGGACCATTTCGCAAGTATACAACAAAAGGCTTTGAAACTTAACGATATGTACCTTCATAAAATAATTAAAGGACTGACAGTGTTATTAGTGTGTCGGTCAGAATGCTCAAAATACCTTGCAATATTTAGTTTATCGTTCTTGATGTTCCGTGTTCAAATGAAACTGAGGTTTAGTTCGTTCCCCATGCTTCCAATCAAATAAAGTGCCAACCAAGTTTTAGGGGTTGATTTAATTGTCGCTACCCGACTCTCTCCATATTTCCGATCTTTGGTATATATGAGGTCGACTTTGCCTTTCATCCTTTCGGGGTCGATAAATAAAGTACCAGTTACACATTGGGTTGATATAATCGACTTAATCCGTTTGTCTGTCCTTGTTTGTCCCCTCTGTGTTTTAACCCCTTGTGGGTAGTAAAGAAATAGGTATATATTTAATTATTATAATGTATTATAATTATCATTACCATCATCATTCTTCTAACGTCTACTTTTCTGTGTTTGCATGGATCAGGCAGAGTTTATCGAGGCAGATTTTCTGTCCTTCTTGTCACCAACCATTGACTATTTCAATATTTATTTCCCCATGGCCAAGTATGTTTCCAAAGAATGTTGGCTATATATGACATTGAAGCCAGGCACGTAGTTACGGTGGTGGGCTATGGGGTGCTCAGCACCCATAGCGTGGAGGCACATGACCTAGTGATTAGTGCAGCGGACTCGCGGTCGAGGGATCTCGGGTTCGATCGCAGACCGGGCGATGTGTGTGTTTATGAGCGAAATCACCTAAGCTCCACGTGGCTCTGGCAGAAGGTAATGGCGAACTTCTGCCGACTCTTTCGCCACAACTTTCTCTCACTCTTTCCTCCTGCATCTTGCAGTTCACCTGCAATGGACTGGCATCCCGTCCAGTTGGGGAACCTATACGCCAAGAAACCGGGAAACCGGCTCTTATGAGCCAGGCATGGCTCGAGAAGGAACAAACAAACAAACAGCACCCCTAGTTAGAATCTCAGCCCTTCCACCCCAGTATGAGAATTTGTTTTATCCACTTTTGAAATAATACATTGTCGCCACCTTTTTTCTCATAAGCAATATTTGAAGTCGCTAAAGATGCAATAAATTGAATTAGAGCTGTTTTTGGCCAGTTTGAGCATAAAACATAATAGAATATTTTGGCTAGATATGGCTGGTTTAAATGTTAAAAGGTTTCCTTTATTCTTACTCTTTTGCAGTTTTGACATCTGAAGTAACTGAAATTTTCCAACACTAAGCAATAAAATGAGTGTGAAATACCACCCTATACCATCTAATGACCCTTATGAAAGTGAAATCGATTTCTCATCTCCTTTCGACTATGATTTGGAGCCGACAAACAAAAAGTTTCGCTCCATCTTCTCTTATTCTAACCCAAATTCTCATAATGCTGATGTTCATTTAACATCAGGTAAGTATAAATATATTTGCTACTTCAGTTAAAGTTGTTATATGAAGGTGTGAGTAGTGTCTGGCCTTGTGGTTAGGAGTTTAACGGGGGCAAAGTGTTTTGGCTATGGCCCTGGTAATATTATAATCTTCTGGTTTCAACTGAGTCATGATTAAGAGCACCAAGAAATATGAAAACAGAGGTTAAAATTGACAGCCACATTTATTTCTCTGCTAATACAAGATACAACAAACTGGTACAACATGAATAATACCGGTAGCAAAAATATTGGGTTGTCCGGAAAGTTTGTGCCGATTTAGTAGCTTACCTTTTGACTTATTTTAGAACATGGTTGAGTCCATAAAATAGGATTTGACTACACCTCCATTTAGAGCACAGTTTAATCTATCTTTTCGTGGAAGAAAGTTTATGTTTCTATAACCTGTGCTAATTCTGTAACCCTTTAAAATGGAAGATAAGAAAGTTCATTCTTGGCACTTGATGCTTTGGGAACCAGATAAAAATTGCTGCAGCTTGGCTGGGATGTGTTACCCCACCCTCCATATTCACCAGATATTGCTCCTTCAGATTTCCACTTATTCAGGTCTCTGCAGAATAGTCTTAATGGTAAAAATTTCAATTCCTTGGATGATGTAAAAAGATACCTTGATGAATTCTTTGCCATGAAACCACCTCAATTCTGGGAAGAGGGTATTTTCAAGTTAAAGGAAAGATGGAGACGCATTGTGCAACAAAACGGTTCATATTTGGTTGATTAAAAATGTAATGGTAAGTATTTATTGGCCTTTTTCTTTCCTTTAAAAATCGGCATGAACTTTCCGGACAACCCAATACATTAGTTTCTCATGCAGTTTGTACATGATGATGTGCATGCAAAAAGAACGAAGCATGGTGTCAAAGTCTTCTGCTGACAATTTTTTCCTCACTCTGATAACTGGCATCCATGCTACTGGAGCGCTAAGAGCACCATCTGAGTGTGATCGTTGCCAGAGCAGCTAACTAGCTTCCGTGCTGGTGGCACATAAAAAGCACCATTCGAGTGTGATCGTTACCAACATCGCATTACTGGCACTTGTGCTGGTGGCATGTGAAAAAACATTCGAGCAAGGTCGTTGCCAGTGCCGCTGGACTGGCTCCTGTGCAGGTGGCATGTAAAAAACACCATTTGAGCGTGGCCATTGCCAGTACCACCTGACTGGTCCTTGTGCCAGTGGCATGTAAAAGCACCCACTACACTCATGGAGTGGTTGGTGTTAGGAAGGGCATCAAGCTGTAGAAACTCTGCCAGATCAGATTGGAGCCTGGTGCAGCTATCTGGTTCGCCAGTCCTCAGTCAAATCATCCATGCTAGCATGGAAAGCAGGCATTGAACGATGATGATGATGATGATGAATTAGGAAAAAATAATAATAGTTACATTTGACTGATTGTAACATTTGGCAGAGAAGGCCTTGTGGCCTAGTTGTTAGGCTATTAGTTTCACAAGCAAAAGGTTATGGGTTTGATTCCTGAACTGGGCATCACTTGTGTACTTGGACAAGATACTACATTTGAAAATGTTTTTGTATTTGTTACTTTATATAAGCTTGTTAACAACTGGTAAGTCAGAAAACATAATGGTAATAGTCCGCTAATTATGATGCCTGTTAGTGAAAGCACAAGGCTGTTTGACTCCCAACCATAATGTAGTGGATTTGATTCTTGGATTGGGCAGTATATTATACCCCTGGACAAGACAGTTTATTTCGTGTTGCTCAAATTCTCCTGAAAAATAAGTTATGTAAGTGTGCTGCTAAGTGGCACCTCACAGGCTACTAGCTCCAAATTTTGCAGATGCAAAATGTGATTAGTACTTGACGATTATGGTCTTCTGTTTGAGAAGACCTGTCAAGCCAAGAGAGTCTGCAGTCATGGCTGATGCCAGTGTTGCTTAACTGGCATGTAAAAGCACCCTTCGAACATTGGGTGATATGCTGTGCTTGAGAAGACCTATCAAGCCAAGTGAAATCGTAGTCGTGGGTGATGCCAGTGCCATGTGACCGGCACCCATGCCAGTGGCGCATAAAAAGCACCGTTCGAATGTTGAACCTCACAGAGGCGGTGACAGGTGACCAAAACCTTTGGACATATACTGTGTTTGAGTATACACACACACACATAAAAATCATGTCATATAAAAAAATTTTTAAATCATATATATATATATATATATATATATATATATATACACACACACACACAAATATATAGACCACCACCACCATCATCATCATCATATAACGTCTGCTTTCCATGCTGGCATGGGTTAGATGACTTGGTTGGAACTGGTAAGCTGGAGAGCTACACCAGGTTTCAGTCTGAATTTGATTTGGTTTCTACAGCTGAATGCCCTTCTTAATGCCAACTACTCCGAGAGTGTGGAGGGTGCTTTTTATGTGTCACCAGCATGGCTACTTTTACATGTCACTGACACTGGCCACGACTACAATTTTGCTTGGATTTACAAGTCTTCCCAAGCACGGCAAATCACCAAAGGTCACAATCACTTGTCGTTGCCTCCGTAAGGCCCCACATTCAAAGATCATGCTTCACCACCTCATCTGATCTTCCTGGGTCTACCTCTTCCACAAGTTCTCCACAGTTAGAGATCGGCACTTCTTTACACAGCTGTCCTCATCCATATGCATCACATGACTATTCCAGCACAGACATACCTCTTGCACACCGCATCTGATGCCTCTTACGATCAACCTTTCTCTCAAGACTCTTATACTCTGTTGTAGATGCACACTGGCATTGCACATCCAGCTGAGCATGTGCGATTCTATTTCTTTACTACCCACAAGGGGCTAAACACAGAGGGGACAAACAAGGACAGATAAACTGATTAAGTCGATTCCATCGACCCCAGTGCGTAACTGGTACTTAATTTATCGACCCCGAAAGGATGAAAGGCAAAGTCGACCTCGGCGGAATTTGAACTCAGAACTTAACGGCAGACGAAATACGGCTACGCATTTCGCCCGGCGTGCTACCGTTTCTGCCAGCTCGCCGCCTTTCTTTCAAGCCTTCACATGTCCTCTGCTGTCATAGCCCATGTTTCACCGCCATGTAGCATAGATATGTCTCTTGTGACCTCCTTCGCTCATGAATGACCATGGGATTGCATCTAGAAAGTTACCCTCCCAGGCACACGTCTGGGCAAGGTTGTTTGTGGAAGACCAGCAGTCGCCCACGCATACCAGCCTCCCCTCTCCACGCCACTGATGTTATCCAAGGGAAAGGCAAAGAGGCTGATACAGCTTGGCACCAGTGATGTTGCAGCTCATTTATTAGCGTGCAAGTGGCTGAGCACTCCACAGACAAGTAGTTCTCGGGGAGGTTCAGCGTGACACTGAGTGTGACAAGACTGGCCCTTTGAAATACAGATACAACAGAAACAGAAAGAAAGAGTGAGAGAAAGTATAGCAGGAGCCTCATGGAGCTTTAGGTGTTTTCGCTCAATAAAAACTCACAATGCCCGGTCTGGAAATCGAAACCGTGATTCTACGACCGTGAGTCTGCTGCCCTAACCACTGGGCCATTGCACCTCCACAGATATGTCTATATGCAAGTAGTATGCATGTAATTATGTGTATGCGTGTTTATATAAGTAAAGATTTCCATGTTCTTTTATTCTTTTACTTGTTTCAGTCATTTGACTGTGGCCATGCTGGAGCACCACCTTTAATCGAGAAAATCGACCTCAGGACTTATTCTTTGTAAGCCTAGTACTTATTCTATCAGTCTCTTTAGCTGGACCGGTAAGTTACGGGGACGTAAACACACCAGCATCGGTTGTCAAGCGATGTTGGGGAGACAAACACAGACACACACACATGCATACATATATATATATATATATATATATATACGACGAGATTCTTTCAGTTTCCGTCTACCAAATCCACTCATGAGGCTTTGGTTGGTCTGAGGCTATAATAGAAAACACTTGCCCAAGGTGCCACGCTGTGGGACTGAACCCAAAACCATGTGGTTGGTAAACAAGCTACTTACCACACAGCCACTCCTATGCCTATGTTGGTGAGAAACTTGCCGATAAAGCAGTCCTTCTGAGCAAAACACATTTTCCTTGTGGTATAGACCCACCGTGGTATAGGCGGCGAGCTGGCAGAAACGTTAGCACGCCGGGCGAACAGCGTAGCCGTATTTCGTCTGCCGTTACGTTCGGAGTTCAAATTCCACCGAGGTCGACTTTGCCTTTCATCCTTTCGGGGTCGATAAATTAAGTACCAGTTACGCACTGGGGTCGATATAATCGACTTAATCCGTTTATCTGTCCTTGTTTGTCCCCTCTGTGTTTAGCCCCCTGTGGGTAGTAAAGAAATAGGTATAGACCCACCCTCTAACCAAAGCTGATTTGGGGGCTAAAAGAAAAACTACTTAAAAACAAAAATTGCAAGCATGGACCTATGATCTGAAATAAGGAATCCCTTTAGAAATGTCCTGAATGCACGTTTTTTTCTATTTTGCAGCCCAAGTTTCCTTCTGGAGGCGTTTTAGCTACTGGGTAATCATATTCGCAGCCTACCTTCTTCTCTTCATCACAATGCCAATCTCAATTTGGTTTGCTTTTAAAGTAAGTGATAGTTATATACTCATTCCTTTCTATATGCTCTTATATATTGAAATAGATGCTTTCTGTTTGCAAAAACTAAATATGTCCCATTCCCTCTCTCTATCTCACTCCCTCCTTTTCCCATCTCTTTCTTTCTTTCTCCATACATACATACATTGTTGTCCTCCTCCTATTCCTCTACCTCTTCTTCCTCTTCTCCTCCTTTTCCTCCACCTCTCCTCCTCCTCCTCCTCTTCCACCATCTCTCCTCCCTCCTATTCCTCTGCCTCCCCTATTCCTTCACCTCCACTTCTTCCTCCTCCTATTCTTCTGCCTCCTGCTATTTCTCCACTTCTTCCTCTTCTCCCCTGTCCTCTTCCTTGCCTCCCCTTCTCCATCCTCCTCCCCTCCATCTCTTCCCTATCCTCCCACTCCCCACCTCCCCTTCCCCCTCCTCCTTTGCTTCATGCAGCAGTAGCAACAACAACAACAACAACCACACCTGATTTTCTCCCCATTCATTTACTTCACCCATCATAAACAATACAGTTTACCTGTTTCTCCTCTTCACCTGTGTTATTATGTCTTGCAAGCCAAGTTCTGTTCCTGTTTTCTCTGTAACCACAAAACAATCGCAGCAATTCCTTCAATTATACCCCTTATCCACCCTATATTCCAGTTTCAGACGTTCTAAAAGTGTTTCTCAACCCTTTTTGCCCCGCATCCCACTTTATTTTACCTGAAAAGACATGCAACCTACCCTAAACGAGCAAAGTTAGTATATAGCATAAAAAGAAAACTGGCACTTCGTTGGTCATGATGACAAGGCTTCCAGTTGACCCAATCAACGGAACTGCCTGCTTGTAAAATTAATGTGCAAGTAGGCTAAGCGCTCCACAGACATGCAAACCCTTAACCTTTTCGTTACTGTATATATTTTGAGATGCTCTGTGTTTCTTTCAATTTATGTTAAACTAGCAGTATCGCCTGGCGTTACTCGGGTTTGTAAGGGAAATAACTATATAAGCATTTTTAGAGATGTAGAGTATAATAGCCATCTCAATATGGCTAACCACAAAGGGAGCGGGGTGTTACTGTAGCTTTTTACGTTCTGAGATTTAATAATACATTTTTAGAGAGTTACTTCCCTTATATAATAGCAAAAAAATGCATTAAAAATGGGAAAAAATGATGGTAATTTTTTTTTAAAAATCGTAGACTCATCGTAGACGTGCGCTAATACCCAGAAGGGCTCGATATGAATCACGACTATAAGATACCCGCTTTTGGTTACACTGCACCGCAAAATGTGGGAGTAGTTAGGAATCTAAATCTTAGGAGACAGACACACAACTTCACTTTTATATATAAAGATATAACAAAGAATTTAGTAAAATAACTTAGTCATCATTCAGCTAGTGTTAGGAACATAAATTGTGACTAAGGTTTGGTAGAAGATTTTAATTCAGAACTTATGAAAACAAGACGGTTGGTAACGAAAGGGTTAACTTAGTTTAGAGGGAGTGTGACAAGGCTGGTGCTTTGAAATACAGGTACAACTCAGTTTTGCCAGCTGAGAGTACATTCAAAAGAAGTTTTAATTGAAATTTTACTTGTTATTTACTTACACCTCATTCTGAAGTAACCTGTGCCCCACCAAAATCTTGCCTCAGTCTGCCTCGAGAAACAATAGTCTAAAAAGTCTATGACCACTGTCTGTTTTGTCCAGCTCATTTCAAATTGTAAACTTTGTACTTATACTTATTTACAGAGAGTACCTAACTATGAAAGACTTGTTATTTTTCGGCTTGGTTTAATGTTGAAAACTAAAGGACCAGGTAAGTTGTTTTCGTATCATTTTCACTGTTGTTGCTGTTGTCATCACCACAGCCACTCTTGCCATTGTTTGTTTGTCTTCTGCCTCTGTCTGTCTCTCTGTACACACACACACACACACACTCACTCATATATTGAAGGCACATGGCTCAGTGGTTAGAGCGTCGGACTCACAATCATGAGGTAATGAGTTTGATTACCGGACTGGGCTTTGTGTTGTGTTCTTGAGTAAGACATTTTATTTTATGTTGCTCCAGTTTGGTCACCTATAGAAATGAGTTGCAATGACACTAGTGCCAAGCTGTAGTAGTATTTGCCCTTCTCATGGCATGGAGAGGGGATGTTGGTGTACATGGTTGACTGCTGGTATTCCATAAACAACCTTGCCTGGACTTGGGCCTTGGAGGGGAACTTTCTACTATAGCCTGAGGCTGCCAAAAGCCTTACTGAGTAGATTTGGTAGATGGAAACTGGAAGAAGCTTGTTGTGTGTGTGCGTGTGTGTGTGTGTGTCTTTGTATCTGCATTTGTCCCCCACCACTGCTTGACAACCGGGGTTGGTGTGTTTACATCCCCGTAGTTTAGCAGTTCAGCAAAAGGGAACAATAGAATAGGTACCAGGCTTAGCAAAAAAAAATGATTCATTTGACTAAAAAAGAAGTGGAGGTGAAGGAATAGGGGAGGCAGAGGAATAGGAGGGAGGAGAGATGGTGGAAAAGGAGGCGGAAAAGGAATAGGAGGAGGAAGAAGAGGTAGAGGAATAGGAGCAGGAACTTTCTAGGTGCAGTCCCATGGTCATTTTCATGACTGGATGGAGTCTTTACCATTACCTATATATGTGTATATATGTATGTGTGTGTGTATTATATATATATCTTATCTTTTTCTCTTTTATCTTTTACTTGTTGCAGTCATTAGACTGTGGCCATGCTGGGGCATTGCCTTGAAGAATTTTTAGTCAAATGAATAATTTTTCTTTCTAAGCCTGGTACCTATTCTATTGGCCCCTTTTGCTGAACTGCTAAACTATGGGAATGTAAACGCACCAATCCCGGTTGTCAAGCAGTGGTGGGGGACAAATGCAGGTACAAAGACACACACTCACACACACACACACACAACAAGCTTCTTCCAGTTTCCATCTACCAAATCTACTCAGTAAGGTTTTCGACAGCCTCAGGCTATAGTAGAAAACACATGTCTAAGGGATTGCATGATGGAACTGAACCAGAACTACGTGGTTAAGAAATTTGCCTCACAACCACATGGATCCAGTTTCAGTCCCACTGTGTAGTTCCTTAGGCAAGTGTTTTCTACTATAGCCTTTGGTTGACCGAAGCCTAGATTCGGTAAATGGGAACTGAAAGAAGCTTGTTGTATATGTGTTGTTTGTATGTCTGCATATATATGTGTGTGTGTTTGTATGTGTGCAGATATGCATGTGTGTGTGTGTGTGCATATATGCATGTGTGTGTGTGTGTTCATACCTCTTGCTTTGGCATTGCACAGCAGTTATAAATGAGCATTACCATCATGTGAGCAGTGTTAGTCATTTCAATTTTTCTCAGAATATATTTTCAGCTGTGTGAAAATATATTGCTTGGAAACAGATTAGGGTTAGCAACAGGAAAGGCATCCAGCCATAGACAAACTGCTTCACTGCACCAGTTATGCATGGAAAAGGGGACATGAAAATGATGATGATGACCATACAAACACACACACACAATTGCATTTAAGATATCACTTAAATAAACATGATTATACATCTAGCCTATCAGTTAAAAATTTTGTTTTTCTCTTTAAGGTTTTGTATTTTTCCTTCCATGGATTGACCGATGCCATTCTGTTGACATGAGGACAAAGGCTTTTAATGTTCCACCTCAACAGGTATAGTATTACATTAAATGAAAGTTTAACTTTGAATAGTAGTCTTAAGGTTTAATTTTAACTGTTTAGGACAGATGCCTAACCACAAATAATTGCAAAAATATACTAATGAAGAAATAGATTCTAACATCAAGTATAGTAATTATCATATTCAGTGGCATGTAAGATACCCTCTTTTCCAAAAAGATCATACAAGGCTCAGAGGCATAGCCAGGATCTAAAGTTTGCAAGAGCAAGCACATACAAAAAAAGGCACCATAATACATACCGAACAATTTTTAACTCATTTCTCTTGTATTACACAAAATATATTTCGTTAGATATTCTTCTTCTTCTTAACCCTTTTTCCCTTGTAGAGCATAGGGCCTTGACAGTTGTTTTCCACTTTTTGCAGTCATTGGCGTGTTTCTTGGCTGCTTCCCATGTCAGACTGGTGGTCCTGAGCTCGTCCAAAATGCTCTACTTCCATGTCTGCTTTGGGCGTCCTCGCTTCCTTTTCCCCTGCTGGTTCCAGTCAAGTGCTTGTCAGGTCACATTTGAGGGTTCTTTCTGCAGTGTTTGTCCCATCCATCTCCATTTCTTTCGTCTAATCTGAACATGTATGGGCTCCTGGTTGGCCCTTTCCACATGTCGGTGTTTGGCACTCTGTCGAACTGCTTCAGATGGAGGATCTGCCGGAGACATTTGTTGATGAAGGTCTGGATCTTCTTGTAGTTGCTGCATGTGGCTCTCCATGTTTCAGAGCCATACAAAAGCACAGATTTTACGTTTGAACTAAATAAGCGGAGTTTAGTTCGAGTTGAGATAGCAGTGGACTTTCATACCGGCTGAAGAATAGTGAAGGCTTGCCAAGCTTTCTTGCTTCTTGCCGTGATGTCCTCATCTGATCCATGTGATTTGCTGATCTTGCTGCCAAGATAGACAAACTCACTAACGTCCTCCACAGGTGCCCCCTCGATTGTGATTCGTTAGGTATAATATATGTTATTGTATTCTACATTCATTAGTTTCATGCTTCAGTAACAATGCTATTGTGTATGAAATTTACAACTACTCATGTAGGTGTGATGCATAAAAGATGAAATTCCATGGATTATCCAGAGTTGAGATGTTATGACGTTAAGTTTTGTTTCTGTTCTTCTGATGTCAGCAGCCACCAACACATCACAGAAGATTGAGCAACAGTTCAAAAACACTGAAAGTTGGTCAAATAAAGTAATGGCTCCCCAAAGTTCTTCCAAGGCCATGTGATTCATCATTGTTTAGCATCCGCTTTCTATGCTAGCATGGGTTGGACGGTTCAATTGGGGTCTGGGGAGCCAGAAGGCTGCACCAGGCCCAGTCTGATCTGGCAATGTTTCTACAGCTGGATGCCCTTCCTAACACCAACCACTCCATGAGTGTAGTGGGTGCTTTTTATGTGCCACCGGCACAGGTGCCAGACGAGGGTGGAAAACGGCCACGATTGGATGGTGCTTTTTACGTGTCACCGGCATGGGGACCAGGCGAGGCTGGCAAAAAAAAAAAGGGATTTGACTTTTATTGCACAAGTGGACTAAAGAATTTTAAAAAATTGTTAAAAAGGGGCCAACTTTGAAAAATGTGCTGAGAGAGAGCAGTCGTTCCCCTTGCTCCCCATTAGCTATGCCACTAACCAGGTCCTATATGCAAAGTTGGGCCTCCACTAAGTTTTAACCCTTTAGTATTTAATCCAGCCATATCCAGACCAAATATTCTACATGTGAATGAATAATCATTACATTTGAATGCTAAATGGTTAAACCAGCCAAAATATTCTGTTTTTAGTTCAAACTGTCAAGATTTGGCTTCTTACACCAACCCTGCAATGTCAATTCTTAAACAAACAATATAATTATGATTTTTTTTAAAATTGTAAGTCTAAACCATTTATCTTCTTTATAGATTCTTGTTTCTGATGGTGCAGCAATTGAGATTGGTGCAAATATTTATATTCGTATTGTCAACGTGCAGAAGTCTGTAGCTTGTGTTCAGGACCACAATCATTCTGTAAGACTCCTAGTACAACTGACCTTGGTGAAACTACTAGCAAAGAAAACCTTGGAAGAAATAGAACAACAGAGATCTCCTATCGCAACTGTAGTACAGGTATGTTTTAAGTAGAATTAAACCTGCAACAGGTGTTGCTAATAACTCTTAATTTTCCAAATACTGTGTTCCAACAAGAAGGAAATGGCAAAAAGGAAAACTTGAAGGAACTTGGAAGATTCTAACATTTCAATGCTGGAGCACCGCTTTTTGTCGAACAAATCGATCCCAGAACTTATTCTTTGTAAGACTAGTACTTATTCTATCGGTCTCTTTGCCAAACTGCTAAGTTACGGAGACATAAACACACCAGCAAGCATCGGTAGCCAAGTGATGTTGAGGGCACAAACATACACACACACCACACACACATGCAATGGGCTTTTTTCAGTTTCTGTCTACCAAATCCATTCACAAGGCTTTGGTCAGCCCGAGGCTATAGTAGAGGACACTTGCACAGGGTGCCACGCAGTGGGACTGAACCCAGAACCATGTGGTTGGTAAGCAAGCTACTTACCACATAGCCATGCCTGTCACAAAGCAGAGTAAAATTTTAAATTACACAAAAAATACAAATCAGTTTGTATTTTTTATAATTTTTTCTTTTACTTATTTCAGTTATTTGACTGTGGCCATGCTGGGGCACTGCCTCCAAGAATTTTCAGTTGAATGAATCGACCCTAGTACTTACCTTTTTTTCTCAAGTGTGGTGTTTATTCTTTTGCTGAACCGCTAAGTTACAGGGACATAAACCCCCAACATTGGTTGTCAAGTGGTCATGGGGACACTAAGACGTACACTGACATTAAGACATTATACACATGCATACCTATATCTATATCTAGATCTATCTATCTATCTATCTATCTATCTATCTATCTATCTATCTATCTATCTGTCAATATATATACTGTAAAAATCCATGTAATTTATGCACTTTTTTTCGCAAAAATAAAAATAAACTTTAGGGTGTTGCATAAATTACATGAGCAGACCATTTCCAGATTTTTTTGTTGAAAAAAGACATACAGAATATAAACATTCGTACCGAAAGTTGGCTCATTTAGTGTCAGAATAGGTTTTCACAGAAAAAATAAGGGCTTAAATATAATGAAGTTGACTTTTATTTATGCTGGATGGTATAATGCTTAATTTTTCTGTATAAATTTATTAAAACCTTTAAATGGCCAACTACTTTTTGAAGTCTGACATTCAAGTGCTGGTAAACACAGTCCAGGCCATATTTTAGATTGCTTGGAGTTTCTACCTATCGCAATGGAGCACCATTGACATACACATAATGATATGGATATTCCTGACTGGAAAAAAAATGTTATGATATGGATAATCTTGATTGTATGTCTTTATTTTTGTCTGTTTATTACTAGGCACAGTTTTAAGTTTGTCCTACTGTTTACACCAATTTCAAACATTTGCTTCATTAGCATCAAAATGCCTTCTGGCAGCTTTATTGCCACGTTCAAGTGCATATTCAACATATTTAATTTCTCCTTCACAGTAAATGATTCATAAGTTCTTCCCTAGTGACAATAATGGTGATAAGAAATTTTATAAGTGTGAAAAGGGATTAAAATTTAGATGCTCTGTATCAAAGTTTCCAACGAATAGGTAGAAAAGAATTCTGTTTACATAATCAGTTTGACTGGTCACCTTCCTCTGTCAGTTGAGTAAAGTGTCATCCAAGCTGATGTTTATTGGTAATTCAACTTACTTTGCAACACCTGTGCATATTTATCAGCTTTGTTTTTGTTGGTAATTCTTATCAACAGCTTTTCCGGTGATTATGATTTGAGAAGACAAACAGCAGTATGCTAAAGATTATGGACATAATCTCTTGTGGGCAAGAAATGTAAAATAAAGTTTATGATAAACAACACAAACACTTTGTAATTTAATAACTTTCAATGTGATACCTGTTAAACAGAAATTATTTTCATTTAATGAAAATTTAATAAAAACTAATCATAAGTAAGTAAAATTATGCTAAATACAACTAAAATGAAAACCTTTTTCCCCTGGCCATATCAACAATTCTGAAAACTTTTAGGTGTGAATTTTACATGAGTAGAAGCTTTATTTAACAAATTTTATTCTGAAAATCACCAAATCACCTGCATAAATTACACAGGTGCGCAAATTACATGGGTTTTTGTTGTGTGTATATATATATATATATATATATATATATATATATATATATATAGGGAGGTTATGAGTGGTAATGGTGTCATTGAGACCCAAAGGTGTCAGGTAATGCTGAATAAGTGCTATAGATAGACCATAGTTAAGTTCTAGGTTCAGTGATTATGCAAATAACGGGTTCAATGTTGGTCATGTGTCAGCGTGTGTATATAAAAATTTTTTTTCCTAATAAGATAAAAATCCAAGGCTGTGTAGATTTTAGAACATTTATAGACAGAAGAAGACCTGTCTACAAATGTTCTAAAATCTAAACAGCCTTGGTTTCTTATCTCATTACGAAAAAAATTTGCCCATAGTGTCACACAGTGGGTCTGGTTGGGAAGCAAACTTCTTACCTCACAACCATTCCTGTGCCTATGTATGTTCACTTTGTTCTTTTTGTCATTTGAAATTCCAGTTTAAAAAGTTTCTTTCATTATTAACTTCCATGTCTTGCATGTTACTTGGTGACCCCACTGGTGCTGGTGTCACATAAAAAGCATCCAGTCCACACTGTGAAGTGGTTGGCATTTGGGAGTGTGTCCAGCTGTAAAAACCATGCCAAAACTGACCTTGGTAGCCTGGCCACCTCCTGTCAAACTGTCCAACCCATGCCTACTGTGAAGTGGTTGGTGTTAGGAAGGGCATCCAGCTGTAAAAGCCATGCCAAAACAGACCTAGTAGCCTGGCCAGCTCCTGTCAAACTGTCCAACTCATGCCAGCATGGAAGATGGACATTGATGATGATGATGATTTTCAATTACGTTTTATTAATTTGAAATTTCAAACCCAATGGGTTAGAAGGCCTATTTTAATCAAAATTCCCATTTCAGTTTCAAATAGAAACAAGGAAGTAGATTTGTTTCACAATCCACATAAAAATTTTTTTACTTGCTTAAATCATAGAATAACATTTTCTTTCAGGATGAATGCAACAAGACAACACTTTGCTGGGGAGTAGAGATTAGTCGCTGTGAACTGTAAGTATCAGAAATATTTCTGTAACTGCTTTCATTAATTATTAGTTAACTAGCACTATGACCCGGCATTGCCGCGTCATAGTGCTAGTGCATGCATATACAGCTGCATGCGTGCACACATACACACGAGTACTGTCCAAATCTCCGACCAATCACATACAGCTAGCTGGCATTCAATTGGCGTATCAAGTTTCGGGCATTTTGATTGGATTTTGGATAGAAAATTCACAAAAAAGTCACTTCTATTGATTTTTTAATGGCTTTGCGAGGTGACTGGGGAAATGTAAAGATGTGCACGACTGCCCTTGGCCGGTTTTGAATGACTATAGAAAGTGTGAGCCCTCTAACTGAAAAATTGTGGATTTGTATAAAGGATACATACACAGACAAACATTTTGCCGTTTATATATATATATATATATATATATATATATATATATATATATATACCGGAGTAAACACATAAATGTGAAACAAGGTGGAAAAAAGAGTACTCAAATACCAGTGGTAGAGTAATATGCTTTATTTAAAGCAGCAGAAAATTCAACAAAACCTGTTACTCTGAGTTTCCCGTTGCCATTCATCGGACAGTTTTTGCTAGAAAAAACTGTCCAATGAACGGCAACGGGAAACTCAGAGTAACAGGTTTTGTTGAATTTTCTGCTGCTTTAAATAAAGTATATATATATATATATATATATATATATATATATAAACAATAAGAGATAAGAGATGAAAAGAAAAAATATGAAAAATGTTTTCACTCACCAATCTACTAAAATCACACTTTGTCATGTTGACAAAAGTTTCAGTCTGGTAGCTGAATGATTTATTGGTTCAAAGACATTAAACAGCACTGTTCTGTGCCTGTGTCCAAAACATTTATCATTTCAACACTTTGTCTCATGCTAGGATCCTCTCCTGTCCATATTACTCAACCTTGCCAATAGGTCTGAGCCTCGGTTTTTCGGTTGGGTTGGTTGTGTGTAATATTCAGCAGCAGCAGCAAAAGCAAATGCCATTGGTTGAATGAACTTTTTTTATCTTTTACTTATTTCAGTCATTAGACTGTGGCCATGCTGGGGCACCACCTGGAAGAATTTTTAGTTGAATGAATCGATTCCAATACTTATTGTTATTTTTTTTTGGACTTACAAGCCTGGTACTTATTCTATGAGTCCCTTTTGCTGAACTGCTAAGTTCCAAAGATGCAAACACACCAACACCAGTTGTCGAGTGGTGGTTGGGGAACAAATAAACAAAGACATACACACACACACGTACATGCATATATACAATGGGCTTCTTTTAGTTTTTGTCCACCAAATCCATTCACAAGGCTTTAGCCAGCCTGAGGCTATAGTAGAAGACACTTACCCAAATTGCTACACAGTGGGACTGAACCTGGAACCATGTGCTTGGGAAATGAGCTTCTTACCACACAGTCATGCCTGTACCTATATTGTCTACTTTTCCAAGCCAGATGAGAGTCTGTTAGGGCAGAGGGTTTTGTTTTTTCACAGCCAGATGCTCTCTGCCAGCCATCATCATCATTTAATGTCTGTTTTCCATGCTGGCTTGGGTTGGATGGTTTGACTGGAAGCTGGTAAGCTGGGGAGCTGCACCAGGTTTCAACCTGATTTGGCATGGTTTTTACAGCTGGATGCCCTTCCTAATGCCAACCACCCCAAGAGTGTAGTGGGTGCTTTTAACAAGCCACTGGCATGGCTGTCAGTCACAAAACACCAGCATTTGCCACGGCTACAATCTCACTTAGTTTGGTAGGTCTTCTCAAGCCCGGTGTATTCCCAAAGGTCTCAATCACTTGTCATAACCTCTGTGAGACCCAAAGTTTGAAGGGTGCTTTTTACATGCTAAGGGCACCTGTGCCAGGTATGCAACACTTGCATCGGGCCACGACTATGATTTCACTTGGCTTGAAGGGTCTTCTGTTTGTCAAACCACAGACATATGATTTTTTCAGAAGGAACTCTTTTACTTGTTTCAGTCATTTGACTGTGTGGCCATGCTGATGCATCGCCATTAGTCAAGCAAATCGACCCCAGGACTTATTCTTTGTAAGCCTAGTACTTATTCTATCGGTCTCTTTTGCCGAACCACTAAGTTACTGGGACGTAAACACACCAGCATCAGTTGTCAAGCGATGTTGAGGGGACAAACACTGACACACAAATATATACACACACATACATATACATATAACACTGAAAATGTGCAGAGAACAAATTCCACCACATTCCAGAGAGAAAAACTAGAAGTAGTCGATAGCTTCCGTTACCTAGGTGACCAAGTCAGTAGCAGGGGAGGATGTGCTGAAAGTGTAGCTGCTAGAATAAGAATAGCATGGGCTAAGTTCAGAGAGCTCTTACCTCTGCTGGTGACAAAGGGCCTCTCGTGGTGACAAAGGTAGACTGTACGACGCATGTGTACGAACAGCCATGCTACATGGCAGTGAAACATGGGCCGTGGCTGCTGAGGACATGCGTAAGCTTGCAAGGAATGAAGCCAGCATGCTCCGATGGATGTGTAATGTCAGTGTGCATACTCGACAGAGTGTTAGTGCCCTGAGAGAAAGGTTGGACCTAAGAAGCATCAGATGTGGTGTGCAAGAGAGACGGTTGCGCTGGTATGGTCATGTGGCAAGAATGGATGTTGATAGCTGTGTAAAAAAGTGCCACACCCTAGCAGTTGAGGGAACCTGTGGAAGAGGTAGACCCAGGAAGACCTGGGATGAGGTGGTGAAGCATGACCTTCAAACACTGGGTCTCATTGAGGCAATGACTAGTGACCGGGACCTCTGGAAATATGCTGTGCTTGAGAAGACTTGGCAAGCACAAGTGAGACCATAACCTTGTGGCCTATGCCAGGGGTGTAACCAGTCCACTTATGCGTGCCTTTCCTTCATTGGACACTAAACTCTGCTTGCAAAGACTTGTTGAGGCAAGTGAAATCGAAATCAAATTCGATGACTGGCATCCGTGCTAGTGGAGCGCTAAGAATACCATATGAGTGAGATCGGGGCCAGAGCAACAAGCTGGCCTCCGAGCCAATGGCACGTTAAAAACACCATTTGAGCATGATCGTTACCTGCGTTGCCTTACTAGCACTTGTGCTAGTGGGACGTAAAAAAACATTTGAGCGAGGTCGTTGCCAGTACCGCTGGACTGGCTCCTGTGCAGGTGGCACATAAAAAGCACCATTTGAGTGTGGCCATTGCCAGTACCACCTGACTGGCCCTTGTGCCGGTGGCACGTAAAAGCACCCAATACACTCTTGGAGTGGTTGGTGTTAGGAAGGGCATCCATCTGTAGAAACTCTGCCAGATCAGATGGGAGTCTGGTGCAGCTATCTGGTTCGCCAGACCTCAGTCAAATCGTCCAACCCATGCTAGCATGGAAAGTGGACGTTAAACAATGATGATGATATACGACGGGCTTCTTTCAGTTTCCATCTACCAAATCCACTCACAAAGCTTTGGTCAGCCTGAGGCTATAGTAGAAGACACTTGCCCAAGGTGCCATGCTGTGGGAATGAACCCAGAACCATGTGGTTGGTAAGCAAGCTACTTACCACACATCCACTCTTGTGCCTATGAAAAGAAAAAAAAATGTTATCAGTTGAATAATGAAGCCTTTTGTTTACAAAGACTGAACAACATGTCAAGACATAGCAAGATAACTGGACATGCTGTTATGGTGAGCTGCAAGCTAAAGATTGAAGTCAGGAAACTATTGTTTACATAGACACAGATGTGACTGTGTGCTAAGAAGTTTGCTTTTCAACCATATAATTCCAGGTTTGGCCTCCTGTGTGGTACCTTGGGCAAGTATCTTCTACTGTAGCCTCATTTCTTATTTCTTTATTGCCCACAAGGGGCTAAACATAGAGGGAACAAACAAGAACAGACAAAGGAATTAAGTCGATTACATCAACCCCAGTGCGTAACTGGTACTTGTTTAATCGACCCCGAAAGGATGAAAGGCAAAGTTGACCTCGGTGGAATTTGAACTCAGAACGTAACGGCAGACGAAATACCGCTAAGCATTTCAGGGATGTTTGGCCTCATGACTGGCACAAACTGATTAGAGTTTGGAATCGATCTGGTACCAGACAAGGACTCTGGATTATTTTTCTGTTTTTTTTTAACTTAATTTTTAAGAGTGGTCAGGTTCATTTTTAGTATTCTCGTTTGTGAGAGCTGTTGAGTTTATTTAAGATATTCCCATTTTAAAAATCATCTCCAGCTAATTGTTGAGAGGACATTGGTGTTGCCTTGGCGGAGGTTTGCACTCTCTGAGTGCTCTTCTTCTTATTATATATACTGGCAAAATGCATAGCGGCATTTCGTCTGTCTTTGTGTTTTGTGTTCAAATTCTGCCTAGGTTGACTTTACCTTTCATCCTTTTGGGGTTGATAAATTAAATACTAGTAAAACACTGGGGGTCAGTATAATCAACTAGTCCCCTCCCACCAATTTTCAGGCCTTGTACCTACAGTAGAAAGGATTATTATTATTATTATGTGACATATATAATAACATTACAATTCATTCACATTTCTCAGACATCTTGATTGGAAATACATGAAATAAACATGCAATATACAATGAGCTTCTTTCAGTTTTCATCCTCTAAATCTACTCTCAAGGATTTGGTTGTTACAGGGCTATAGTAGAAGACACTTGCCCAAGGTGGCATGTAGTGGCCTTGTCACATTTAAGGCTATAGTTCCTCTGTGAAATACTCAGCCTTTTAGTTGTAATGTGAATGCTCATTGTTGTAACCGACAGATACTCTCTTATGTTCTGTATTCATATTTTTCTATGAGGTAGTAGTGGAGTTGTGAATTTGGCAGCTATAATGTATTGCTGGTTTATATTTCAATTGACATCTTTTCTCAATAGAAATTGTCCTGGTGTTTGGTTAAGATAAACATTTACATTTAAGTAATGTGTGCTGATGAAAGAAAGAAATGTAACAGCTGAAACAAAGCAGGTTTCCTCTTCAACTAATAGAATTTTGATATAACTAAGAACGGGGACATTCTAGTAAAGAGGAGATCTGCAAGGTTGAAGATTTAAAAATAAATTTCATCAAAATATATTTTCCTGACAGTCACACAAACACAAATGTGTGTCTATATGGATATGTATGTATATGTATCTATCAGTCTGTCTGTCTATATACATATATATCATCATCATCATCATCATCGTTTAGCATCCGCTTTCCATGCTGGCATGGGTTGGACGGTGCAACTGGGGTCTGGGAAGCCAGAAGGCTGCACCAGGCCCAGTCTGATCTGGCAATGTTTCTACGGCTGGATGCCCTTCCTAACGCCAACCACTCCATGAGTGTAGTGGGTGCTTTTTACGTGCCACCTGCACAAGTGCCAGACAAGTCTGGCAAACGGCCAAGGTTGGATGGTGCTTTTTACGTGTCACCGGCACGGAGGCCAGGCCAGGCTGGCAAACGGCCACGATCGGATGGTGCTTTTTACGTGCCACCGGCACGGAGGCCAGACGTATATATATATATATATGTGTGTGTGTGTGTGTGTGTGTATGTGTACACATTTATCAGTTCGTTTTGCAAAATTCCTCGTGTTAAATCCGATATTATTGTACTTTGGGATGGTAATTTTTTTTTTTTTTGGCCAAATAAACACATGCATTATATATTTTCTTTCCTTCACTTGTTTATTACTGTTTTTGCTTTATCATTTTAACTTATATCCGGAAATCTTTTGTCACACATCTGTGACCTCTTCAGCGACACTTTCCATTTTGGGGTGTGTTCTTGTTCCACTAACTCCATCAAAATGAAAACAGTCGCTGAAGAGGTCACAGATATGTGATAAAAAATTTCCGGACATGAGTTTAAATAATCAAATAAGAACACTAATAAATAAGTGAAGGAAAAAAATATGTAGTGTGTGTGTTTATTTTATTCTTTTATTTGTTTCAGTCATTTGACTGAGGCCATGCTGAAGCACTGCCTTTAGTCAAACAAATCGACCCCATGACTTATTTTTTGTAAGCCTAGTACTTATTCTATCGATCTCTTTTACTGAGCTGCTAAATTACGGGGGACATAACCTCACCAACATCAGTTGTCAAGCGATGGTGGTTGGACAGACAGACAGACACACACACACACACACAGACATATACAAGACAGGCTGCTTTCAGTTTCTGTCTACCTAATCCACACAAGGCTTTGGTTGGCTCGAGGCTATAGTAGAAGACACTTGCCCAAGGTGCCACACAGTAGGACTGAACCTGGAACCATGTGGTTGGTAAGCAAGCTACTTACCACACAGCCACTCCTTGGCAAGAAAAGAAAAATTACTATGCTGCAATACAACAATATATATATATATATATATATATATATATATATACATATAAAATATAAAATTTGGACAAGAGTGCAAAACATCCAGACAGACGATACAAAGAAAACAAGGATGGGTCATTCGGAGTTTTCTTTCCTCAGTCAAGTACCAGATTATCTTTGCAATTTCAGTTGGTTATACTTGAGATTGTTCCAATCTGGCCAGCCCCAAGGAAAAACTAAGCTAAGAGCATTAGATCCCTTGGAAGAAAGCAGCGAATGTATATGGAAACAAGGACGGAAAAAAACAGAGAAATGTTCCGCAAATAACAGGACATAACAACCGGTGTCTTTCGACTAAGGACGAATTAAATTAAGCTGGTGTGTGTGGAAGTAAAGATTAGACAGGCACAGGGAGGAATATAGATGTTGCACGGATGGTAGTCAAACCAAGAAAGAAAGGTCAGGTTTGGCTGAACACTGGTCACGTGTGGAGAGAAGAGAGAGAAGTAGAGGCAGAGGGATAGAAGAATTAAGGAGGGGTGAGAAAAAAAATGAAAGGGACACAGTGATGTGAAAGAGGAGGGAAAGTGAGCATGAAGAGAAAGCCAGGAAATGGGAGAAAGGGGGAACTAAGAGTGGAATGAACAAAGTAAGTGTGAAAGGGCTGATAGAAAGAAGGAAAGAATAATAGAGTCGTACAAAAATTTAGACTTTGGTCTCTTATATGTAAGTATATATATATCTTAAGTACCTAATTCATCTGAAACTCAGTTTTATCTTGGCTACCGAATAATTGTCACATATTATTTTACAGATAAATTTCCTCTATTTACATAATATTGAGGTCTCTTTCTTTCTTTTGTTATCACCAATATATATATATATATATATATGTATGTATATGCATGAATATGTATGTATATGTATGTATATGTGTATATATATATATATACACATATATACATTTACATATATATATATATATACATATACATATATACATACATATACATATACATATATACATACATATACACATACATATATATATACATACATATACATATACATACATATACATACATATATATATATACATGCATATACATACATATACATACATATATATACACATATATATATATGTATGTATATATATATGTATATGTGTGTTTGTGTGTGTGGAGCCGTAATGGTCCAGTGGTTAGGGCATCAGACTCACAGTTGTAGGATTGTGGTTTTGATTCCCAGACCGGGCGTTGTGAGTGTTTATTGAGTGAAAACACCTAAGCTCCATGAGGCTCCGGCACAGGGTGGTGACAAACCCTGCTGTACTCTTTCACCACAACTTTCTCTCACTCTTTCTTCCTGTTTCTATTGTACCTATATTTCAAAGGGTCAGCCTTGTCACACTCTGTGTCATGCTGAATCTCCCTGAGAACTATGTCAGGGGTATATTTGTTCGTGGAGTGCTCAGCCACTTGCACGTTAATTTCACAAGCAGGCTGTTCCATTGATCAGATCAATGTTGGTGGTGGTGGTGGTGGCGGCAGCTGTGTGTGTGTGTATGTGTGTGTTTAGGCATTGAGCTGACAGAATCGTTAGCACACCAGGCAAAATGCTTAGTGGCATTTCATCTGTCTTCACATTCTGAGTTCAAATTCCGCCAAGGTCGACTCTGCTTTTCATCCTTTCAGGGTTGATAAAACAAGTACTTGTTGAACTATGGGGGTGGTCTAATTGACCTACCCTACTCCCACCAACTTGTTGGCTCTATGACAAAACTTGAAGCCAATATATAGTGGGCTTTACACAGAAGCGTTTTATTAAAGAGACCACCAGTCTTTCCCATTGTATTTTGCAGAATCTCACTTTAGATTATGGCTGCTGCTGTTGTTGCTGTTGAGTGAATGGTCTTCATCCCAGAGCTCGCAAGATGGGAGAAGTCCGAAACGTGGAGGTCAACCCCCGACACTGGGAGCATCAATGGATAGATGAATGCGCATCCAGGCTCAGCAGTTGCATAGGAAGTCGGGGACAAGAAACAGGAAGAAAGAGTGAGAGAAAGTTGGGGTGAAAGAGTACAACAGGGGTCGCCACCACCCACTGCTGGAGCTTCATGGAGCTTTAGGTGTTTTCGCTCAATAAACACACACAATGCCTGGTCTGGGAATCGAAACTGCGATCCCCCGACTGCAAGTCCGCTGCCCTAACCACTGGGCCATTGCGCCTCCACTGGCTGCTGCTGTCATCACTGATGTTGTTGCTGGTATTGATGTTGCTGTTGTTGTTACTGAAACTTCTATTGTTGCCATTGCCGTTGTGCACAGATTTTGCTGTTGCAGATATTACTGGTATTGCTCCCATTGCTGTCTTACCTTTGTTGTAATGAAAGCCCTATAGAAAGGCTATGGGTGGTCCCTTTCAGTTCTAAATGATAAAAAAAAAACATTTATTTTTCTGCATCTCTTTTACGTATTTATTTTTTCTCTAATTCAGGTCCCACATAAAAGTCCTTGTTGCACCATCTGAAGGTAAAGTTCCTTTACCTAAGTGTATCCAGCCACCAGGGTATTCACCTTCCGGTCATCAAGGTGCCTTTGATGGTCTACCTCTTGCTTTCCAGCAACTGGCTAATGTAGTTATCAATAAAACAAACAAAACAAATGGTAAGACCCCGTTATTCCTTAACCAGTACATACACACACACAACACACTCCCTCTCTGTTACACACATACAATCTCTCTGTTACACACACACACTCTCTCTCTCTCTCTCACATACACACACAAAACACACATACATGCTCTCTCTCTTTCTGTAACACACACACACACACACACACACACACTGTGTCTTTTATGTACAAGTTTGTCCCAGTTACCTTTCTCTGTATTTCATTGTAGTCGTCAAGTATTGAGACATGATGACCCCAAATTGAAAAGGACAGTGGTGATGTTATAGTGAATTGTGTCGCATAGAAATGTTTTTTTGTTTTGTTCCTTCTCGAGCTATGCCTGGCTCATAAGGGCCAGTTTCCCGGTTTCTTGGCGTATAGGTTCCCCACCTGGATGGGACGCCGGTCCGTCGAAGGTGAGCTGCAAGATGCAGGAGGAAAGAGTGAGAGAAAGTTGTGGTGAAAGAGTCAGCAGAAGTTCACTATTACCTTCTTCCAGAGCTGCGT
Source organism: Octopus sinensis (assembly GCF_006345805.1). Classification (NCBI taxonomy): domain Eukaryota; kingdom Metazoa; phylum Mollusca; class Cephalopoda; order Octopoda; family Octopodidae; genus Octopus; species Octopus sinensis. The sequence goes on along the minus strand of NC_043012.1, from coordinate 54,456,156 downwards.
GGAGCTTAGGTGTTTCGCTCATAAACACACATCGTCCGGTCTGAGATTTGAACCGGCGATCCCTCGACTGCGAGTCCGCTGCTCTAACCACTAGGCCATGTGCCTCCACCATAGAAATGTGCCAAAGTGATTGATATCACAGTGTATTGGGTCACAATGTTAGAGACAAAACAGGACAATACTGATCAAGTTGGACAACCCTAGGGAAAACATAGATTGAGCAGAACTATGTTTTGCAACCATCCTGTTTTTTAGGGCTATCTAGGGTTGCTTTATATTTCTTTCTTAAGATAGAATATGATTTGAGCGAGATTTGGCTGCTATTTCTAGCCATTTAATCAACTATATAGAGGCTCTGTTTTTTGGACTTGTGTATCACAGTGTACTGTATCCTAATATACTACGTTGTGTTGTTTTGTGATACTTACTTTTCAGTGAGTTATGTAACACTCATTTGTGTTACAAGATGTAACATTGAATTGTGACTCAATGTATTGTGTCATAGTGGAGGTGTTAGTGTAGTGTGTCACTATGACTTGTATGAGAGCCATTTGTGTTACAATGAATTATATCATGATAAAGTTTGCTAGAATCCTGTGAAATATGTTATCTCTCTGTATATAAACGGCAAAATGTCTGTCTGTGTGTGTGTCCTTTATACAAATCCACAATTTTTCAGTTAGAGGGCTCGCACTTTCTATGGTCATTGAAAACCATCCAAGGGTGGTCGTGCACATCTTTAGATTTCCCCAGTAACCCCTCAAAGCCATTAAAAATCAATAGAAGTGACTTTTTCGTGAATTTTCTATTGAAAACCCAATCAAAATGCCCAAAACTTGATACGCTAATTGCATGCCAGCTAGCTGTATGTGATTGGTCAGAGATTTGGACAGTACTCACGTGTATGTGCACACGCACGCAGCTGTATATGCATGCAATAGCACTATGACCCGGCGTTGCCAGGTCATAGTGCTAGTCCAGCTATAGAAACCATGCCAAATCAAACTGGAGGCTCACACTTTCTATGGTCATTCAAAACCGTCCAAGGGCAGTCGTGCACATCTTTACATTTCCCCAGTAACCCCTCAAAGCCATTAAAAAATCAATAGAAGTGACTTTTTCGTGAATTTTCTATCAAAATTTTCCAATCAAAATGCCCGAAACTTGATACGCTAATTGAATGCCAGCTAGCTGTATGTGATTGGTCGGAGATTTGGACAGTACTTGCATGTATGTGCGCACGCATGCAGCTATATATGCATGCACTAGCACTATGACCCGGCAACACCGGGTCATAGTGCTAGTTATATTTAGAATTATTTGTCAGGCCTTTAATCCTTTAGTTCCAAAACTGCCCTTGGCAGTCTTCCTATTTCAAGAAAATCTGTTAAAACTTACCTTCAAAATTCCATGGTGATTTAAGTTCCAAATACCAAAGTTATTTTACTAAATTCTTCATTATTTTCAAAATTAATTGAAACAATAGGCGTAGGAGTGGCTGTATGGTAAGTAGCTTGCTTACGAACCACATGGTTCCGGGTTCAGTCCCACTGTGTGGCACCTTGGGCAAGTGTCTTCTACTATAGCCTTGGACCGACCAAAGCCTTGTGAATGGATTTGGTAGACGGAAAGTGAAAGAAGTCCATCGCATATACGTGTGTGTATATATATATATGTATGTGTGTGTATATGTTTGTGTGTCTGTGTTTGTCCCCCCAACATCGCTTGAACTGATGCTGGTGTGTTTATATACCCGTAACTTAGTGGTTCGGCAAAAGAGACCGATAGAATAAGTACTAGGCTTACAAAGAATAAGTCCTGGGGTTGAGTTGCTCGACTAAAGGTGGTGCTCCAGCATGGCCACAGTCAAATGACTGAAACAATTAAAAGAGTTAAAGCAGTGGTTTTTCATCAGTAACATTGTAACAAAAAAGTTAAAATTAGTCTTTCTGTGAGCCAAGTTCAGGATCACGTTTTAATGGTTTGTTGTTGCCATTTCATTGTATTTATGTTGATCAGTCCCCATGTAGAACACATGACTATAACAAAAGCCCATTTCGTTTCCCTCCCCCACTCTATAAATCTGAGTTTCTGAATTTATTTAAGAAATTACTTATATCAGCAGTTTCTTTTTTTTTTTATATATGTAATTGTTGTTGGACTTTGATATTTTGCTTTATGTTTCATCAGAGAATTCTCCAAAACAAGCACCAGTGCCCGAGACATTTCCTACAAAAGACACGGAGAATAAATATTCGGAAACAACCAAAGATACCTTTGATGTAATCATCTTCAAATTACAGTCAGTGTTGGATAATGATTTGGTGCAGTCTGTGAATACTATTTTCCAATTCCATATTGTTGGGGATATTAACAAGAAGTTCTTACTGGATCTCAAAAATGGTATGTGTTACAATTTAAGTTTTGAGATTTTCCCTTTTTTGAAAATGCAGCCTTGTGCCAACAGGAAATAATTTTACCTATGTAATATTCTTGTTGTTATTGAGGTAACGAGCTGGCAGAATCATTAGCATGTGGCGAGCTGGCAGAAACGTTAGCACACTGGGCAAAATGCTTAGCGGTATTTTGTCTGTCGTTACATTCTGAGTTCAAATTCCACCGAGGTCAACTTTACCTTTCATCCTTTCAGGGGTCGATAAATTAAGTACCAGTTACGCACTGGGATCGATGCAATCAACTTAATCCCTTTGTCTGTCCTTTTTTGTCCCCCCTATGTTTAGTCCCTTTTGGGCAATAAAAAAATAAGAATCATTAGTATGCCAGGCAAAATGCTTGGCAGTATTTCGTCCCTCCTTATGTTAGGGCAGCAAGCTGGAGGACTCATTAGCAGATTGGGTAAAATGTGCAGCGGCATCTTTACATTCTGAGTTCAAATTCTGCTGGGGCTGACTTTGCCGTTTATCCTTTTGGGGTTGATAAAATAAGGAGCAGTTGAGTAGTGGAGTCATGCTGACCTTGTGCCATAAGTTGAAATCATTAAGGAAGCGAGCTGGCTGAATTATTAGCACACTGGCCAAAATGCTTAGCAGTATTTCGTCCATCTATGTTCTGAGTTCAAATTCTGCCACAGTCAACTTTGCCTTTCATCTTTCCGAGGCCAGTAAAATATGTACCAGTTGAATGCTAGGGTTGATGTAATCGACTTACCTCCTCCCCAAAATTGCCGGCCTTGTGCCAAAATTTGAAATCATCATCATCATCATTATTTTATTTTGCTATCATTTCATTATATGTAAACCCCTACACTTTATGTCTGTCTTTGTATTGTCTCCCTCAGCCTTTGCCCTTGTGGCGAATAAATGAAAGCATCATCATTATTATTGCCTCTGCATAAGCAAAGGCGGAGGTATTGTTTTCAGTTGTGTTTGTTTGTTTGTCTGTGGACAAGATATCCCAAGAACAGTTGGATGGATTCAGATGAAACTTTGAGGGATGTTTGGCCACGTGACTGACACAAACTGATTAGATTTTGGGATCGATCCAGTACCGGACAAGGATTCTGGATTATTTTTTCCTGTTTTTTTTTTCACTTAATTTTTGAGAGCAGTCAGGTTCAATTTTAGTATTCTCGTTTGTGAGAGCAGTCGAGTTTATTTCAGATATTCTCATTTTAAAAATCATCTCTGGCTAATCGTTGAGAGGATGTTGGTGTTGCCTTGGCAGAGATTTGCACTTTCTGACTGCTCTTGTTATTATTATTATTATTATTATTATTATTATTATTAAGGTGGCAAGCTGGCAGAATTGTTAGCGCACTGGCCAAAATGCTTAGCAGCATTTAGTCTGCTTAATGTCCTGAGTTCAAATTCAGCTGAGGTTAACTTTGCCTTTCATCTTTTCAGGGTCAATAAAATAAGTACCAATTGAGCACAGAGTGGGGATGGGGGGGGGGGGTCGATGTAATTGATAAGCCCCCTCCCCACAAATTTTGCCCAGCATGCAGATAATTCCGCCTGTCACCAATAATAATAATAATTGATTGATTGGAATGTTAAACTTCATAATCCTGCTATTATAAATTTCATGTTTGTTAATGTCTCTTATTTTGTAATTTTATCTTTAGGTGCTGGCTCTGTGACATTTATGGAAAACACAGAAAACCATAATGCTGCTGAGGTTACTATGACTCTTGATTACAAGGACTTTATATCTTTGGCACATGGCCACCTGAAACCTTTGGAAGCATACAAAAATGGTTGTCTGAAAGTATCTGGCAACAAGTTAGCTGCCCTGAGAATTGAACCAGTTTTAGACCGATTGCAGTCTATTCTCTTGTAGAATGTCTACTTAAAACATATTCATCTGTGGTTGCTTCAGTTGTAGTTTTAGTTAGTGTTTTTTGTATTGTTGTAATCACAGAAAGAGAGAAAGAAGGAAAGTTATGTTGAGGAGTCTTGTAGAATTACTGGACATGACTTGGGGAGTAGCCAGAGGTGGCTTGCAGAGTTGCTTGCGATGACTTGCAGAGTTGCTAGAGGTGACTTGTAGAGTTGCTAGTGGTGACTTGTAGAGTTGTTGGAGGTGACTTGTAGAATTGCTGGAGGTGACTTGCAGAGTTGCTGGAGGTGACTTGTAGAGTTGCTGGAGGTGACTTGCAGAGTTGTTGGAGGTGACTTGCAGAGTTGCTGGAGGTGACTTGCGGAGTTGCTGGAGGTGACTTGCAGAGTTGCTGGAGGTGACTTGCAGAGTTGCTGGAGGTGACTTTAGACTATTTGGGCAACTCTTTTTTACTACTGGTTTAGCCCCTAAGCCAGTCTAGATTGAGTTAGGCCTACAATAAAAGGTAATCCAGCTTTGACCATCCTATCTTTTAAGAGATATCTCTATTATCTAATACGGGTATATAGGGATAGCTCTATTATGTAATGTGTTCTTTTATTCCTTTAAAACATTAGAGATGTAATTTGAAATATATTTAGCTGCTGTTTTTAGCAGACCAATCAACTACATAGAGGCTCCATAGGGAAACTAGCAGTGGCTCTCTGAATAGCTGGAGGTGATTTGAAAACCGGTTAGAAGTGTCTTGTAGAATAGTTTGAGGGTACTTTCAGGAAGAATCTGTATTGAGATTCTTTTACGAAAACTCAGAACAATTCTACAAACTTGTTTGTTTGTAATAAAAAATTGAAAAGAAAAAAGATAATGAAAACTGACAAAATGTATAAAAAAATATTACTTTATATATAACCAATAATTTATATACATAACTAATAATTTATAATTGCTTTGTTGTAAATAACTATTTATTATCATATATTGATCTGTTATGTTATAAATTGTATGAATGTGGAACTATGTATGTGTGTGTGTATATATATATATATATATATATATATATGTGTGTGTGTGTGTGTGTGTGTGTGTATGAGTTTCAATAACTTGCTATTTATATCACAGATGTCTATAGAATTTGAAGATGTAAATAAACTAACAATTTCCTTGTATTAAACTGTTGTCTGTCATGTTTCTTTTCTCCTTATGTCAACACTACAGGTGAAGGCACATGGCCCAGTGGTTAATATATTACACTCATAATTAACGAATCACGATTTCAATTCCTGGACCAGGCAACGTGATGTATTTTTCATTTCTCCCACTCTTTTTATTTTTTGTTTGCTTCAGTCATTAGACTGTGGCCATGCTGGAGCATCACCTTGAAGAATTTCTAGCCAATTGAATCAATCCCAGTACTTATTTTTTTAGCCTGGTACTTATTGTATCAGTCTCTTTTGCCATACCACTAAGTTATGGTGGACATAAACACACCAACACCAGTTGACAAGCAGTGGTGAGGAACAAACACAATGACATATACACACATATCTAGCTCCATACTCTACTCAAGAAAACCCATCCTTCACAGTAGAAATATTAAGGCTGCTCCCCTGATGAGGATTGGTCTGCAAAAGTTCTATACCAGAGTCATGTAAAAGGCACTCATGCCGACACCATATAAAAGTACCCAGCACACACAGTAAAGTGGGTGTCATTAGGAAGGGCATCAAGCCATAGAAAGTAAGCTGAGTAAGACAAACCTGATGCAGCTTTCTGGCCGGCCAGCTCTGGTCAAACTGTCCAACCAATGCCAGCATGGCATGAATTGCATTTCTGCTTCTTGCAGGGCATTTGGACTCAGCATTAGCCTGGACAAGACTGTTGTAATGTTCCAGCCAGCACCAGGAAATCCATATATAGAACCAGCTATCTTGGTTGAAGGAACGATTCTGAAGGTAGTAGACTAGTTTTTCTACCTGGGCAGCACACTCAGCCATTCTTGCTCCCTGGATGAGGAAATATCTTTCAGGTTGCAGAGAGCAACTAATTCCTTCCAGTCTCTTCAGTCTCGTGTCTGGTCCCAACATGGCATCGCAAGGAGAACAAAAGTTGCTGTGTACCATGCTTGTGTACTGACGTCGCTTCTCTACTCATGTGAGACATGGACTCTGTACAAGCGTCAGGTCAGGGTCCTTGAACGTTTTCATCAGAGATGTCTCAGACACATTCTCAATGTTGGCTGGACCTCAAAAATTCCAGACACACAGATCCTGAGGACAGCTGATATCTTGAGTATTGAGGCGATGGTACACAAGCACCGGTTGCGTTGGACTGGACACCTTATTAGAATGGAGGATAGAAGAATTCCTAAGCAGATGCTCTATGGAGAACTTGTGAATGGAAGGAGACTCCGGCAGAAACCAAGGCTGCAATTTAAGGACTGTGTCAAGTCCTCGTTAAAGGACTTTGATATGCAGGACACTGACTGGGAGAACAATGCCTGTCATCGCCACAGATGGAGGAAGCAGGTTAAGGAGGGGATTGACACTTTTGAGAGAGCACGTATCCAGCATGAAGAACTTAAGCGAGCTGCGCGAAAGCGCATGGCTTGTATAGTGAATGGGGAAAGCTTGGTCTGCAATGTTTGCAGTCGTGTATGCTTGTCAAGAGCAGGGCTCATTAGCCACCAACGGAGCTGCAAATGCAAAATATAAGTTAGTCCTAGAGCGCACAATGTTCCTGAAGGTCGGCAATGGTCTTCCTCGGTCACGAGTGGATGGCCATCATATATATATATGAGTACAGGACACCACAAATAAACATAGAACACGAGAAACGAAAACATAAAAACAAACAAGGAAATGGACTTTTTTTTAACAACGAAAAAACAGAGTACAAGACAAACAATACAAAGAATATTCCCCTTCATCAGCTGCCCCTGGTTCGATATATTAGAAGGTTTGGAGATGATATACAGGTATTATATATTAGAAGAAATAAGGTACTCAGAAATCTGGATGGTTTTATATTTACAGATATTTATTAATATGTCACATGTTTTTATAAGTCATATATTTGCACTTGCTTCCATTCTAGTGAAGTCTTCAGATTGAATTTTTTCAGGAGATTTGTCGCTTTTTATAGTATTATTGATTGTGTAGGGGTGGAGAAAGATATAAGATAGTACAAGAGGGTGGGTGAGGAATGGGGAGAAAGAGAGAGAGAGAGAGAGAGAGAGAGAGAGAGATAGTGTGTGTGTGTATGTGTGTGTGTATGCTTTTGTATCTGAAAGAGGTGTCAATGGAAAAGAGAAGGAAAGAAAGAAGAAAAAAATGTGTTCACATCTTTGCAGCTGGTCAGTTCTTTCAATAGAAAGTGATTCTTGGCTTTTAGAAATGGCAATTCTAAAAGCCAAAAATCACTTTCTATTTTTTCTTTTTTCTCTCTTCCTTCTTTCTTTCCTTCTCTTTTCCATTGACACTCCTTAGAGAGATGCTATTGTTTCACTTTTGACATGTAATACTGAAATAGTGGAGGAGATATGATATTGGTCTGGGCTTGAACTAGGCAAGAAGTTAAAAAATTTTTTGGCCTATGACTAAGGAAGGCAAGTGTAAAATTTGAATGAAATTGGTTGTGTAGTTCTCAAGTTTTAGGGATTCACACAGACAGACAGACACACACACACACTCATCTTTATATATATAGATCAATTTCGGCAAATAACGAACGCAAAATTCGTAATGAGTATGCAAAATTATGCAAGTAAAAAATGAAGTAAAAAGCAAATATTCAAATTTTCCGAAATTTGACCCCTCAAAATTTCGTTGGAGAAAGAAAAAATGATTGTTTATTCCCAAACTCCGTTATCCAAACTTTCCCTCCCTTTATTAAAAGGTGGACTATAACTGGAAGTAAGTTTGACTGCTATTTCTAGTAGGTTGAACGATTCTATAAATGTTCCTTCGTTGGCTCCTGCTGTTAATGTTTAGATCCAGATGAGCTCTTAATGAGATGACCAGTTTTAGTGCAGTTAGTGTAAGAGGCCTTGTGCCTAATAAAAGAAATCAGTTCAGTTAGTTAGCGTATCTAGGATGTTGGATCTTTTCGGTTTGAACGGCAGTTTTTTAAAATAATTTCCACGTAACTAAACACTTTTAAACTTCGTATACTGGTAGAATGTGTTTATAAAACATCTTTTTCTCTGGGCTTTATTGAGAAAATTCTATAGTTTGTAAGATATTTGTTTTTTTTTCTTCAATTTCAACCAATCAATTACGTCTATTGAGGTGAAAACATTCTGTGTCGTATGAATATGTCCCTCGTTTAAGAAACAGATTGGGTTTATTTACATTTGTGAAGAAAAAAAGATACCCTTCCCCCACCCCTAACACATTGAAATGCAATAGATCGATACTAGGGTCATAATTATGGGTGACAATTTCATATGACACAGCTAGAAAAAAACTGCCGTTCAAACCGAAAAGATCCAGATTGTTATTAAATATATTTCTGTCTTTGTTTTTTCAAAGCACTTTTTGGAAGAAGTAGGGTATGATTTGAGGGAAATTTGGCTGTTATTTCTAGTAGGTCTAGTGACCAAATAGCATGGGAAGATATGTGACTTTGTAAGGCTGACTTGGAATAAACACAAATATAAGGGCAAAACTTCGCCAATATAAGTCCTTTAGAATGTGGGTTCCCTCCAACTTAGTTTCCTCATAACTTTCTGAAAAATGGATATTTTAAAATGAAATTTTCTACAAATATCTTTCTGTTGTAGATGACGATTATATCGGAATTTTTTGTGGAAAAACAATAAGTTCGGAGGTAGTGGGTGAAGAGTTTCGTAGGCATTCTGTAACCCTTTCGACATCAATCTACATGTGACATAAACTTCCCATTTTAAATTGATATAAATTAAGACCTTCCATCAAAATTTAATGTTAATTTGTTCCTAGCTTAATAACGACTAAATTATTTAAATCTTTTATTATTTTTTTTTTAAGAGTTTTTTTTTAACAAAGAGTGTATTTCAATAGAAATATGGTAATAAGGTTAATGAAAGAATATTTCTTTACTACCCACAAGGAGCTAAACACAGAGGAGACAAACGGATTAAGTTGATTACATCGACCTCAGTGCGTAACTGGTACTTAATTAATCGACTCCGAAAGGATGAAAGGCAAAGTCGACCTCGGTGGAATTTGAACTCAGAACGTAACGGCGTGCTAACGGTTCTGCCAGTTCGCCGCCTTATGTGACCCATCAGGTATATATATTAACAAGTGCTTGTTGCCCATCAGGTACATACATATATATATATATTTCTTTATTGCCCACAAGGGGCTAAACATAGAGGGGACAAACAAGGACAGACAAAGGGAGTAAGTCGATTACATCGACCCCAGTGCGTAACTGGTACTTTATTTATCGACCTCGAAGGGATGAAAGGCAAAGTCGACCTCAGCGGAATTTGAACTCACAACGCAACCACAGACGAAATACGGCTACGCATTTCGCCTGGCGTGATAACCTTTCTGCCAGCTAACAAGTGCTTGTTGCCTAAAATAATGAAAAGTTGCCCAATTAGCTGTTATTACGTCCCTTAGTGATAATTTTATCACAGAAGTGAAAAATGTGAAGGACACGGAGCAAATTGTTTAAAAAAACACAACCAATCACCAACAACTTATTTATTTACTGCTGTACTTCTTTTTCAAAGATGGCAGCGGACAAGATGCAATCTTCAGAAATTGACTGGAATTATCCAAATTTATTTACTAAGGAAAGACTTTTAAAGGTTATAAAATCGGTGAGTTACAGTCAGTGAACAAAGGCATATTTAGTCCTATTCAAATGAGTTAATGCATATGTAATTCTAACGTAATTCATTGCATTGTCGTCCGTGTAGAGACACCGCATCGTTTTCTTTTCTTTTTCTATCTCGACTCAATCCAACACGACCGTTTAATTAAATGAGTCAATTATAAACTTAAATAACAATCATTGTCATTTTTTGCCTTTTCCTGTTAATTAGTTAATCTGTTGTACTGACACGGCTTGAGTCGTTCCACATTAATTAATGATTCCTAACACGGTTAGACATTTCTTGTGTTTTTATTTCCATTTTAACCCTTCATCACGAACTGCTATGATTCTGTGAATTATAGATTATATTGTAAACAATATAAAGGTATCTAAACAGGTTTGGCTTTTCTATAGATTTATTTGATTTAGCCTATGTCAGATTTTTATGAAGCAAACTTCAAAGCAACCCAACCGTGACCGCATCAGTTTTTTTTTATCATTCTCTGTATCAAATGCCACGTTTTTCGTTGTTTGAATAAAAATGACAGGAAGATATTATTTTAGGGATATTTGGTTGCTATTTTTAATAGAGCAAAGGTAAGTAAAAAACAAAGGGGGAAATGTAAGGATGTAAAGAACATCTAAACGAATTTTTAATTTTACAAATTCATGAGTGTACAGCTTATATTAAATTACTGCTTCAATCTGCAGGCCCATCACTTTTTAAAATGGACTTTAAAAGTCATCAGCGAAGAGTTTCAAATTTGAATGCGGGCGAAATTTCGCGGGGGCTTTTACATCAGGTGTTTTCTCCTCTTGGTAGAGAAGTCCCCTCTTTAGTTCGTGTATTATATCACTGGCGGTGCTTTAGCATGGCCGCAGCCTCAGGGCTGAAGAATAAGAGAATAATGTATTTAAAAACGAAAGATCGCCTTTATTTTATAACTTGTATTATTTAGATTCTAAATGAACGGTTTTAGTCTGTACTACAGAATATTTGAACACGATAACGAAAGTGATTTATCTATATGCAATAATGAAAATTTAAAATGTTGTTTCAGTTTTTAACGGTTAAAATGTAATTATCTTTTACTTGGTTTATTCATAGAACTGCGGCCGTGCTGGGGCACTGCCTTGAACGGTTTATTCAAACAAAGCGAACCCAGTACTTATTTTTAAAGTTTGGCGCTTGTTCAAACGGTGTCTCTTGAAACTACAAGCGAAATACATATTTTTCAAATGCAAACAAAACATGTTTATACACGCGAAATGGCGATGTTCACATACTTAGGCGCAGGCGTGGCTGTGTGGTAAGAAACTTGCGTCGCAACCACATGCTTCCAGGTTCACTCCCACTGCTTGGAACCTTGGGCAAATGTCTTCTACTATAGCCAAAGATTTAGTAGATGGAAACTGAAAGAAGCCCGTCGTATATATTTATATATATATATGTGTGTGTGTGTGTGTTTGTCCTCCCACCATCACTTGACAACCGGTGCCGGTGTGTTTATGTTCCTGTAACTTAGCGGTTCGGCAAAAGAGTATGAAAGAATAAGTCCTGGGGTCAATTTCTTTGACTAAAAAAAACTCTATAAAACGGTGCTCCAGCATGACCGTAGTCTAATTACTGAACCAAAAGAATAAAAGAACACTGTTTGGAAGGTAATCCTTCATAGCACAACCCTAAACTAAACTAAAAAAAGGACAAGACAAAAACGAAAATAACAATTCAATTCAATATATTAAAAATTTTTTTGTTTTATGTATATAAATGAGGTGCAATCATTTTATGTCAAAGAAATAAATATTAAACGAGGGTAGTAATTATTTGATCTGATGTGGTATTGTCTTCACTAGATTCTTTTGAGAATTACATGCAGGATTTGCCTATACCAAAAACTTACTGTATTGAATCAAGCAATAGTACGTTTGTAAATGAGCATCACCTTTATATAAGCGGGGTTTTTCATTTTCACTCTTCCGTGAAAAATATGTCTAGCTATGAGAAAACAGGAAGAGGAATCAGTCTGTAGGAAAAAAAAATGCCTTAACTAATTCTGTCTGACCAATGTAAAGATAGAAAATGGATATTAGATAATGATGATGACAGTTAGAAGTCGCTTTATAAAGGAGGCCAGCTTAGATTTTGACAATACAGTTCATTCACATACAGACTTTTCTCTCATATGCTTGTGAAAATTTCTCTTCTTCATGTCATTTAGATTACTCAAAGGTATCCACAGTATGACATATCTTCTTGACACAGTTCACAGTTTCTTCTGTTCACCAGCAAGTGTTATTCACTTAGCTATTACATTGTTCTATTCACATCCCACCGGTGGATACTCCTAGAATTATTTCCTTAAATTTCATTTTCAAATTGTACAGCTCCAGGAATGGTATGGATGAATCATTGAATATGCATTACTTAGATAATTTTGTTCAGCTTAAAACGACAAGCTGGCAGAATCATTATATATCCAGCAAAATGCTTTGTAGTTTTTCTTCTGCTCTTTACATTCTGAGTTCAAAGTCTGCTGAAGTCAGCTTTGCTTTCCATCATTTCAGGATTGATAAAATAAAAAAGCCAAAAACTGGGTTGATGTCATCATCTTGGCCCCTCCCCTCAATATTTCTGGCTTTGTGCCAAAATTAGGTAGAATTACTTTGTCCAGTATTGTACAGTTGAGCCAAGTTTTGATAGCTGCTGATAATCAAGTTTTGTTTGCCTTAATGAGAAGATATCATTTTTACGAAGCCTCACAGTTATAGGAAAAGTGAAATACTGGTGAGAAATGAGAAGTTGTGATGTTCATACCTTTTGGAGGTCTTTTTTGTTTGCAGTTGGGATTTGCAAATAACATAACCACTAAGCTTTACTTTCATTGGTTACTATGATGAGAGAGGAATGTGAAGTTGTGGCAGTTATGTTTTTCCAGTGATTATTAAGGATGTAAGTGTAACTATCCACCCAGCTGGGAACCAAAACCTCATCAAAAGTTCAGCTCAGTAAGAGCTTAAGACTCTTGCTTATTCTCTGTTTTAATTTCTAACACTGTCACAAAGTCATACATTTCCTATGAAGAGTTTAGTGCAGTGCTTTACAACCGTTTTTCACTTGTGGTGGTACACTTATATTTTTTTCAAAATTCAGCAGCACACCTGGATTAAAAATACAACTAAAAGTATTTTTTATCTTTTACTTGTTTCAGTCATTAGACTGCGACCATGTTTGAGCACTGCCTTGAAGTTTTAGTCAAATGAATCGACCGCCCAGTACTTATTTCTTAAGCCTGGTACTTATTCTTATTTCTTTATTGCCCACAAAGGGCTAAACATAGAGGGGACAAATGGATTAAGTCGATTACATCGACACCAGTGCGTAACTGGTACTTAATTTATCAACCCTGAAAGGATGAAAGGCAAAGTCGACCTCGATGGAATTTGAACTCAGAACGTAACGGCAGACAAAATAATACTAAGCATTGCGCCCGGTATGCTAACTTTTCTGCCAGCTCACCGCCTGGTACTTATTCTATCACTCTTGCTGAACTGCTAAGTTACAGGGACGTAAACACACCAACACTGGTTGTCAAATAGTGATGTGGGTGGGGTGACAAAGATACATACATACATATATATATATATACAGACAAAGATACATACAAATATATATATATACATACATACATATATATATATATATACACATGATGGGCTTCTTTCAGTTTCCATCTACCAAATCCTCTTCCAAGGCTTTGGTTGGCCCGAGGCTATAGACAAGACACTTGTCCAAGGTGTTATGCAGTAGAACTGAATTATTGGAATCATGTGGTTGGGAAGCAAGCTTCTTACCACACAGCCACTCCTGTGCCTATAGGGGAAAAAATTGTATTCAGGTTACCCTGCACCACATCTGGCATCACACCAGTATGCCACAGCTTATCAGTTCTGGAGCACTGGTCTAGTGATTAGACCAATCCCGATATTTATTGACCCAAGATGGATGAAAGGCTCAATCAATTGAAATAGGATTTGTGCTTAGAATGTGCAGGGACATGCAATACCACAAGGCATTTTGTCTGGAAATCTATTAATTTTTTCAGTACCTTTAACCCTTTAGCATTTAAACTGGCCAGATCTGACAAAATATTCTACACATCTTATGTTCAAACCAGCTAGATCTAACCTCTTATACCTACCATACAATGTAATTCTGAAAACACATCATCAAATTTTCAAAGCTATGAGATATTGTGTGATTAATTTGAATCACTGTAAATAAATGAATATTACATCTGACGAAGAACTCTGAATGCTAAACGGTTGATAAAGAATCTCATTTTGTTCTCTTTAAGCCACCATCTGGCTTGGGTGTGCCTGACTTGTTCATACAACGTACTGTGATCTGTCAACATCTCCTGTCTGTTCAGAGCTGTAGGTAAAGGTTTTTTTTGGTGGACAAATGATTAGTTAGGGTATCTGTCTGTAGAGTGTATCACTATTTAGTTCTTGCTAAGGTCTTCTGCAATATCCTGTAAAATACATGAATCTCTAATGGCAGCAGTGATTGCAAGAAGACTGCTATATAGTCTTTGTTTGGTTATATGCTTTTACCAGGGAATATTCTGACTGACCTGCAAGATTAGGTTCAAAATGTAAACTGGTTCCCTTTTGTAAGTGTATACTTGGTCACAACACAAAAAATGGTGGCATTGATAATCCAGGCAACTTGATTGTAGTGGAAAGTGTTTATATTTTTTGGCCCTTCTATATGGAAATATGTTGAACAGAAGAGAGAAGATATTTGGGGTTTTGGTAGTATTGGAAGGAGCAGTTTTTTTTTACAGGTGTTTGGTAGGTATCCAAGCCATTGGCCCTACAATAACACTGCTTCCCCAAAGGCTATACTTAATCTAGACTATACACATCATTTTTGATAATTTTCAGTCTGGTCTATTTCAACACACCAAAGACAAGTGACCATTCTTGCATTGCAGCTTTGAATTATTCACATAATTCACATGACCATACCAGTGGAATTACTGTTTCTCACTTAATTTAGAAACAGTTGGCTGGCAAAACTAGTTCATCAAATGTGATGTTTTTGCAGATGATTAATCTACAATGTTCGCAAGATATGCTAACTTTGAAAAACTCCCAATAGATCCAATTATCTCATATGGATTATTTATTGTGTGATTTTTACACTGATGTTGATTGTTGTGGGTCTCATAGGGCACAAGCATTGTGTTTATATATCATTTCTAGAGGAAGACAGTCTGCAGAGCTCATGTTTATAGGATTCTTGAGAATTGGCTAAGTGAGTATGCTACTGGACTACAAACCCGTAACCCTTTAAGATTCAGATAACTCTATCAAATATATAAAACTTATTCACATTTAAAAAAATTAATCGCGTATTATCTTGTAGCTTAGAGATTTCAAAGATGTGATTGTTTATTTTTAGAATGACATTGCAGGGTAGGTGAGAGATGTTGAACATGGCCAGTTTGAATATAAAACAGGAAGACTATTTGGGCCAGATACGGTCAGTTTAAATGCTAAAGGCTTAAGTTTTAAGTTCAACCCTTTAACATTCAAACCGGCCATACCTGGCCAAACTATTCTACCTGTTTCATGTTAAAACTGGTCAGATCTGGCGTCTCACACCTACCGTACAATGTCTTTTTAAAAAATAAATGAACACATCATCAAAATCTCAAAGCTACAAGATGATGCATGATTAATTCATAGCAATGTGAATAATTAAGCATTACATTTGATAGAAAAATCCGAATACTAAAGGGTTAGGTCTAAAGGTTTTTTTTTTTTTTGGTGTTAACTTGGATCTACACTAAGAGTACCCCTACTGTAATGCCAACCAGTTATTTTATTCTCCTACTCTACATTAGCATTACTCAGTTACTAGTGATTCCATCCCTACACTAACAGTATCCAGTTACCCGTGTTCCACTACATCTATGCTGATGTCACCAAAATAACTTGAGTTATGATTTTAAAAATTTCTATTTATCTCTTCCCAGCACTGTATTGATTTACCAAATCTTGACACTCTCGACAAAGATGAACTGATAGACATTTACAACAGATGCTTACTTCCTCTGCCTCAGAGAAAGTACCGTTCCAATTGCCGAGGTGTTTTGATGACCAACAAACAGATTCTGTTAGCAAAGAGGTCAAAATCTACTGCAAATGAAGTTTCTAAAAAGTGAGTTACTTTTCATATTCTCATTCTTAAATCATCATGCATGTTTAATCTTAAGTCTCTGGGACTTTGGTTCTCATTCTGTGAGTTTCGTTTGCCAATTGGCAGATATTGGGGCAGATACAAACACAAAGACATACACACTTGCAAGTATATATATATATATATATATATATATATATATATATAGGGAGAGTTTACAGAAACAAAAACAAAAGACGAAGACAGGTGGTGTACAAAACAAACAGGATTAGAATAGAAAAAGTCTTTTACGTTTCGAGCCTACACTCTTCTACAGAAAGGGACACAAAAAAAAACAAGGAGAGAAAATAATGTGTGTAGTGGCTAACGATCTATCATGGCGATATATATATATATATATATATATGTATATATATGTATATAAGTAGTGACTCCAGCATTCAGCTGTTAGGGCTTAGTCTGAGTATAAATTTATGTTTCATATAGTTCAGCCTGCACAAGTGAGTGCATGATAAACAAAATAGGAATTTTGAATTTTGAAAGAACTATCACTAAAACTGGTTTTTAAACATCAAATATGCGAAGGTGCATGGCTCAGTGGTTAGAGCGTTGAGCTCACAATCATGAGGTAGTGAGTTTGATTCCTGGACCAGGCTGTGTGTTGTGTTCTTGAGCAAGACACTTTATTTCACGTTGCTCCAATCCACTCAGCTGTAGAAATGAGTTGCGACGTCACTGGTGCCAAGGCTTTCCCTTGGATAACATCAGTGAGGAGAGGCTGGTATGCATGGGTGACTGCTGGTCTTTCATAAACAACCTTAACTGGACTTGTATCTTGGAGGGTAACTTTCTAGGTGCAATCCCATGTTCTTTGATGACTGAAGGGGTTCTTTATCCAAACATCAAATAACTATAGGGGTCTACTTGAGCAAAATAGTAATCAAAGGGGTCCATAGGTTAAAAAATAGTTGAGAACCACTGAGCTTTTGTCAAGTAGACTGGCTAAAGGTGTTCCAGCCATGACTGCCCTGAAGAAAAGCTACAAAGCATTTTGTCAAGTTGCTTTGTTACTGAGATGTAAACAAGCTAACACTGGTTTTAAAGCCGTATGGATAGACAAACACAAACACAGACTTGCACACACACACACACACTTGATAAAAGCTCACTCAATGTAAAAAATATAAAAAAATCTGTAAACACACTTTCGTACTGTTTCCAGCTTTACTTTTTAACAATAATCTTGGATTTGTATGAATTCTTAACCTCTCTTCAATTACATATAACCAGTTTCGTGTGTGTGTATGGTGTGTATATATCTTTGTGTATGTGTTTGTCCTCCACCTTTGCTTGGCAACTGTTGGTTTGTTTACATCCCTGTAACTTAACTGCTTGGCAAAAGAGACTGATAGAATAGGTACCATGGTTTAAAAAACAAATAAGTACTAAGGTTGATTTGATTGACTAAACCTTTTAAGGTGGTGCCCCAGCATGGCCATAGTCAAATAACTAAATCAAGTAAAAGATAAAACTTGCTGGCATTGCTGCATGGTTAAGCAGTTTGTTTTCCAGCCATGTGATTTTGGGTTCAATCCACAGCATGGCTCCTTAGGTGAGTGTCTTCTATTTGAGTGTTGGGTTTCATGGAGGCAGTCACAGGTAATCAAGACCCTTGGCAATATACCGTGCTTGTGTTGACCTGTCAGACCAAGTTAGACTGTAGTTGTGGCCAATATCGGTGTCAAATCAATGGCAATCGTGCCAGTGGAACATAAAAAGCAACTACTACACTCTTGGAGTGGTTGGCTCTAGCAAGGGCATCCAACCATAGAAACCTTGCCAAATCAGATTGGAACCTGGTGCTGGTGGCATATAAAAAGCACCATTTGAGTGTGCCTGATGTTAGTGCCACTTGATTGGCTCCCGCCCTGGTAGCACATAAAAAGCACCATTTGAGCATAGTCTATGCCAGTGCTGCCTGACTGGTCCCTGTGGAGGTGGCATGTAAAAAGCACCCACCACATTCTTGGAGTGGTTGGCGTTAAGAAGGGCATCCAGCTGTAGACACCTTGCCAGGTCAGATTGGAGCCTGGCTTGCTAGTCCACAGTCAAACCGTCCAACCCATGCCAGTATGGAAAGCAGGCGTTAAATGATGATCACACACACACACATAAATCATCAGCTTCCTCATTTAGATTTTGCATCCATGTTGTCCATGCTGGCATAGGTCAGACGGTTTAAGCAGGGCTGGTAAGCTGTGGGGCTACACCAGACTCCAGTTTGATTTGACATGGTTTCTATAGCTGGACTAGCACTATGACCTGGCAACGCCGGGTCATAGTGCTAGTGCATGCATATACAGCTGCGTGCATGTGCACATATATGCGAGTACTGTCCAAATCTCTGACCAATCACATACAGCTAGCTGGCATTCAATTGGCGTATCAAGTTTCGGGCATTTTGATTGGGTTTTGGATAGAAAATTCACGAAAAAGTCACTTCTATTGATTTTTTAATGGCTTTGCGGAGTGACTGGAGAAATGTAAAGATATGCACGACCACCCTCGGATGGTTTTGAATGACCATAAAAAGTGCGAGCCCTTAACTGAAAGACTGTGGATTTGTATAAAGGACACACACACACACAGACAGACATTTTGCCGTTTATATATAGAGAGATGCCCTTCCTAATGCCAATCACTCTGAGAGTTTAATGAGTGCTTTTACGTGCCACCGACATGAGTGCCAGTTGCATGACACCAATATCTGCCATGACTGCAATTTCACTTGACTTGATGGGTCTTCTAAGCATGGTATAACCTTTCCTACTTTAGGCACAAGGCCTGAAATTTTGGGGGAAGGGGCCAATCGATTAGATTGACCTCAGTACGCAACTAATACTTAATTTATCAACTCCCCGCAAAAAGATGAAAGGCAAAGTCGACCATGTCAGAATTTGAACTCAGAACGTAAATTCAGACAGAATTCTGTTAAGCATTTCGCCCGGTGTGCTAATGTTTCTGTCAGCTCACCGTCTTAAGCACAGTATAAGGTCTCAGTTATTTGTCATTGCCTCTGAGGCCCAATGCTTGAAAAGTGCTTTCTACATGTCACTAGCACGGGTGCTAGTTATGTGACATGGGCATCGACCATATTGTCTCTATGATATACATATGCATACACATATTTTACATATGTATATATACACATGTTTATGCATAAACACATACACACACATTATGGATTTCCACACATTTTCTGTCCACCAAATTCACTCACAAGGCATTAGTTGGCCTGTGATTATAGTAGAAGATACTTGCCCAAGGTGCTGCACAGTGAAATTGAACCTGAAACCATGTTGTTGTGAAGTGAACTTGAGGGAGATTTGACTGCTGTTTCTAACAAGTTGAGTGGCCATGGGAGACTTTCTAGTTTACATGCACATAATAGGTTCCATAACGTAGGTAAGGAGTCTTGTTTGCAGGAAATATTTTATTTGAAATAAATAACTAAAAGAGACATTTATATTCGTTGCAGTTCTGCAGACGTCCAAGAGAAACCTATGCCACGTTTTATGTCTTCATATAATCCATCGACTGAGTCAACGACACAAGTGAAGCCACCAGTTTCATGCATAAATTTTGATAGGAAAACGATCAGGTTAAATTCTCGTAGCGGTTCTTTGTCTGTGGACAATGGTCAGTCCACCGTTTGTGAGCGAGTGGACATCACACCGGATTCAAAGGAGGAAAGCTGTACACCGGATTCAAAGGAGGAAAGCTGTACTACGGAATCAAGCAATAAAAATAACCACTGTACTCATGAGAAATCGTTAGAAGAAAATTTGTCACCGGAAGAAGCAAAAAAGAGACCATCAGAAAACAATGTAAGTGTTAAAAAATATCTATTATTTCTTGTCTCTTTCATTGCATCCATTTATCATCATCATCATCATCATAGCTGTGGTCAGTGCCCTCTTGACTGGCTTCTGTTCTGGTCGCACGTTAAATGCATCATCCAAATGTGATCGATGCCAGGCCTGCCTGACTGGCTCCCGTGCTAGTGGTACGTTAAAACCTATTTCTTTACTACCCACATGGGGCTAAACACAGAGAGGACAAACAAGGACAAACACACGGATTAAGTCGATTATATCGGCCCCAGTGCATAACTGGTACTTATTTAATCGATCCCGAAAGGACGAGGAGGCAAAGTCAACCTCGGCGGAATTTGAACTCAGAACATAATGGCAAACGAAATATGGCTACGCATTTCGCCCGACGTGCTAACGTTTCTGCCAGCTTGCCGCCTTTAAAACCACCATCCAAACGTGGCAGGTACTAGTACCCCCTGACTGGCTCCTGTACCGATGGCATGTAAAAAGCACTATCCGAACGTGATTCTTGAGTCCAAATATTGTTTGCGATTGGTCTTTCATTTGAAAATTTTCAGTAAAATGTTTTAGGAGAGAAAAATCAGTTATACTGATTTAATAAAAAAAAAAAAATATATATATATTGGTCGTTGTGCAACAACTTTGACAACACTTGATGTAAGGGAGATAACTCTGGGTTACACATTACTTTTACACTAAAGTTTGAATCGATTATAATTGTTGATAAGCTCCAGGTCTTCTGTTTGAGAAGACCTGCGATCAAAAACCTTCCAACCATGGCCCTCAGCTCTTATATTCTGATAGTATATCTCTGACTTAATTTTCCAATGTTTTCGTTTTTGAAGGGAGTTAAGTCTGATAGAACCTCGCTTCCTTTTCGATCGGTTGTAGGGAGCTGTTGTACAGTTGTTGATTGGCCCCAGACCCAGACTTAATCGGGCAATTCTGTGATCAGAGAGATTCTGGCCGTGACCATCCTGTCTTTTTCCTACGTCCAGGGAGCCCAGGACTGCACTATCCTATGTGTTATTTTCTTATTATTATATGGCGGGTTTCATTTGAGCAAATTTTGCTATTTGTATTAAATCAAATGATCATTCAGAGCAGTAATTCTCAACCGTTTTTTTTTTTATCTATGAACCCCTTTAGTTACTATTCTACTCTGGTGGATACCTCCCATAAACATTCGATGTTTAAAAACTAATTCTTTAGATACTTCTTCCAAAACTATTTTGTTTATCACATATTCACTTGTGCAAGTTGAACTGTTTCTGGCAATAGATACACAATAGAAAAATATTTTCAAGCACCCTTAAAATAATATTGTGAACCCAGTTTACTAATTTGCTTGTGTACTCCCTAAAATCTTATATGGATCCTGGTTCAGAAGCACTCCTATAGAAGTTTCCTCCTCATTTCGGCTCTAGCTAAGTGGTTAAGTGTAAATAGGAATAGAATAGCTGAGATGATAAAGAATTGGACTAATTTTTTTCTGGAAGCCTTCTCTCTATGCAGTATAGATCATTGAAAACTTTTTTCCACTGTTTTCAACTTTGGGTAGTCTTTTCTGCTTCTCTCTAGCTGGATCCCTCTTTTTTTTTTCCAGCTCTCCCTCAATATCTCCCATCCAGCTATTTTTAGAGCACCCCCTCTCCTTCCTTTTCTGTTTGTGCTCAGTACCTGATGCATAATGCAGGATGTTGGTTCAGAATTATCATTGACACGTCTGTAACTTTGGTGGTAGTGCATGGCCATAACTGGCCAAAATATTCTACTTATTTAATGTTCAAACCAGCCAGATCCAGCCTCTCACACCTACCCTATAAAGTTATTCTGAAAATGAACAATCACATCATCAAAGTCCTGAAGCTGTGACTTATTGCATGATTAATTCAAGACAATTTGAATAAATAAGCACTAAATTTGACAGAATAATCCAAATGCTAAAGGGTTAAGCTTAAAGTTTATCAATAGTATTCCGAATGCAACTTTATGGTGTACTAGCATTGATATGTATTACATGAAAGACTTGAATGTAATAGCTGTGATTTACATAGCACCTCGCTGTAATTAGTTTTACTGTGTACCTTACTCCACCATGTTACTGAACACTATATCAAAATATATTGTTAATCTAACAGCAATAGTGTATCTGACCCCGTAATATATTCTTTTCTACTCTAGGCACAAGGCCTGAAATTTTTGGGGAGGTGGGGTAGTCGATTAGATTGATCCCAGTATGCAGCTTGTACTTAATTTATTGACCCCCTGAAAAGATGAAAGACAAAGTCAACCTTGGCAGAATTTGAACTCAGAATGTAAAGACAGACGAAATACTTATTTCTTAATTGCCCACAAGGGGCTAAACATAGAGGAGACAAACAAGTACAGACAAACGTATTAAGCCGATTACATTGACTCCAGTGCATAATTGGTACTTAATTTATCGACACCGAAAGGATGAAAGGCAAAGTCCACCTCGGTGAAATTTGAATTCAGAACGTAATGGCAGATGAAATATCGCTAAGCATTTCGCCCGGCATGCTAACGTTTCTGCCAGCTCGCCGCCTTAAAGAATCTTTTCTACTCTTGGCACAAGGCCCACAAAATTTTGGAGAGTGGTTGAGTCAATTAGATCGACCCCGAAAGGACGAAAGGCAAAGTCGACCTCGGCAGAATTTGAACTCAGAATGTAAAGACAGATGAAATGCCACTAAGCATTTCACCCGGCGCGCTAACGTTTCTGCTAGCTCACTGCCTTAAAGAATCTTTTCTACACAAGGCCTGAAATTTTTGGGGAGTGGGTGAATCAATTAGATCGACCCCGAAAGGATGAAAGGCAAAGTCGACCTCGGCAGAATTTGAACTCAGAATGTAAAGACAGACCAAATACCACTAAGCATTTCGCACGTCATGCTAACGTTTCTGCCAGCTCGCCGCCTTGACTCCATAATATATTCGTCGGACATAATGTTGATTGACATTTTGTCCGTTTTTATTTTCTGAGTTCCAATTCCTCAGAGGTTGCCTTTCTTCCTACTGCATGTCCCAATTCAATTTTTGAATTAATTTGGATTTCAGAATTGTTCTTGTTGCCTGTCTTTGCAAAAATTATCATTAAAGATGAAGAATTTTTGGCCCTGTAATTTTTATTAAGGTTACATCACTTTCCACAAAACTTTAAATTTACTCAATTAGGGAATGTTTTTCGCGTAAGATCTTTATTCTCCCACCCATGTCAACTATACTTTGCTGAGGAGACTTAATAACGCTGAAACAAGCCTGGTATGGTCAGTGTACTTTCCAAAGATCAAACTCATTAATATTGTTTATTTGGATTTCGGAGTTGCCTCCCTTACTTTTCTTGTCTCATGATTTTTTTTCTAAGTTAAATACTCTCTCTCTCTCTCTCTCTCTCTCTCTCTCTCTCTCTCTCTTTATTTACTCTTTTTACTTGTTTCAGTCATTTGACCGCCTCCATGCTGGAGCACCGCCTGTAGTCGAGCAAATCGACCCCAGGATGTATTCTTTAGAAGCCTAATATTTATTCTATCGGTCTCTTTTGCCGAACCGCTAAGTTACAGAGATGAAAAACACACCAGCATCGGTTGTCAAGCGATGTTGGGGGGACAAACACAGACACACACACACACACACACACACACACACACACACACACACACATATATATATATATATATATATATATATATATATATATATATATATATATATATACATATACATATATACGACGGGCTTCATCCAGTTTCCATCTACCAAATCTTCTCACAAGGCTTTGGTTGGCCTGAGGCTATAGTATAAGACACTTGCCTAAGGTGCCATGCAGTGGGACTGAACCGGAACCATGTGGTTGGTTAGCAAGTTACTTACCACACAGCCAATCCTACGCCTATGTTAAATGTTAAATATTTTTTCTTTTTTTTCTTCCTTTTTTATCAGTACTCTTGTTAGAATACATTACACCAGTATATAACATTGTTACTGTGCAATATACCACACTAGGTTACTGTTAGCGTACACTGCATCAATGTATGTTATTGTACAGTACACAAGACTATACTGTTGTTAACACATACTATCCCTAATTTTACTATGGTTACTGTACATGGCACACCATTATAGTATTACTATACAGCAGTGCTTCTCAGCTGGGGTCCATACAGCCCCTGAGGGTTCATATAAGATTTTGTGGGGTCCACGCAACAAAATAGTAAATTGGAAATCCCTAAAAGTATTTGAAGAGCCCTTGAAAAAAATTTTGTCTCAGATGTATGTATTGGTATGTATTGTGAGAAACAACCAGGTTTCTTTCTCTAACATTTTACATAGTTAATTGAGCATTCACAATATTATAAGTATTTTAAGGGCCCCTGAAAAAATTTTGCTTTTGATTTATTGAAGAAACAACTAGCTTTCTTTCTCTAACATTTTACATAATTAATTGGGCATTCACCATATTATAAGTATTTTAAGGGCCCCTGAAAAAATTTTACTTTTGATTTATTGAAGAAACAGCTAGCTTTCTCTCTCTAACATTTTTCATAGTTAATTGGGCATTCACAATATTATAAGTATTTTAAGGGCCTCTGAAAAAATTTTGCTTTCGATTTATTGAAGAAACAACTAGCTTTCTTTCTTTAACATTTTACATAGTTAATTGGGCATTTGCAATATTATAAGTATTTTAAGGGCCCCTGAAAAAATTTTGCTTTCGATTTATTGAAGAAACAACTAGCTTTCTTTCTCTAACATTTTACATAGTTAATTGGGCATTCACAATATTATAAGTATTTTAAGGGTCCCTGAAAAAATTTTGCTTTCGATTTATTGAAGAAACAACTAGCTTTCTTTCTCTAACATTTTACATAGTTAATTGGGCATTCACAATATTATAAGTATTTTAAGGGCCTCTGAAAAAATTTTGCTTTCGATTTATTGAAGAAACAACTAGCTTTCTTTCTCTAACATTTTACATAGTTAATTGGGCATTCGCAATATTATAAGTATTTTAAGGGCCTCTGAAAAAATTTTGCTTTCGATTTATTGAAGAAACAACTAGCTTTCTTTCTCTAACATTTTACATAGTTAATTGGGCATTCACCATATTTTAAGGGACCCTGAAAAAATTTTGCTTTCGATTTATTGAAGAAACAACTAGCTTTCTTTCTCTAACATTTTACATAGTTAATTGGGCATTCACCATATTATAAGTATTTTAAGGGCCCCTGAAAAAATTTTGCTTTCGATGTATGCATTGGTATTTATTGCAAGAAACAGCTAGGTTTCTGTCTCTAATATTTCACATGGTTCAACTTAACAAGTTAATGTGCGAAAAACAAAATAGGGAATTTTGTATGGAGTTTCTTTGAAGCTAGTTTTTAAATATCGTATGACTACAGGGATCCACCAGAATAAAATAGTAATAAAAGGGATCCATAGATAAAATAATGGTTGAGAACCTCTGCTCTACAGTATACACTACACCAAACCCCCTCTTCCTGTAAACTATACTATAATCATCACCACCATTTCAATTCCAAGGATGCAATTCGTTCCTCCAGACTTAAAAATTACTCTTGACAAGATTGCTACATTTAGCACCTATGTCATCATCATCATCATCATCAACACCACTCTCGCTTTCACCGTTATTGTTGTCTTCATTTCACCCACCCACCACCACCACCACTTCCATCTTTATTATCATTGGACATAATTTGTTTCGCGTGTTGTTCCTTGAAGATATTTTTGACCTTATTCTGTCGTTGAAGTAGAAGATAGCTGTCTTGAAATGTCCTTTTACCTAATGATCAATTAGTAAAAGGTCAAACCGTTGTCACCTAACATGCTTCAATAAATTCATGCTCCATATGATGTCTGATTCTAAGAATACAGTTGAGTACTTCAGGAAGAAGAAAATCTGCAAGTATAGGTGCAAGTGTGGCTGTGTGGTAAGAAGTTTGTTTCTCAACCACATTGTTCTGGGTTCAGTCCCACTGCATGGCACCTTGGGCAAATTTTTTTTTTATTATAGTCTTGGGCTAACCAAAGCCTTGTAAGTGAATTTGAGGATTTTGTAGATGCAAACTGAAGGAAACCTGCTATATGTGTGTGTGTGTGTATATATATATATATAAGATGTACCCAGGTTTCTCTCTCTAATATATATATATATATATATATATATATATACATACATACATGTAAGCTATGAACACATAAGAGGTGCAACAACATCAAAAGAAGATTAACAGGGGCAATAAACTCCACAGATGCTCAAAAAACAGATTCCATTACATACCAGGGGGAGAAACTAGAAGTAGTTGATAGCTTCCACTACCTAGGTGACCAAGTCTGTAGTGGGGGTGGATGCTTAGTGAGCATTACCACTAGAATAAGAATAGCCTGGGCAAAGTTCAGAAAGCTCCTACTCCTACTGGTGACAAAGGGCCTCTCGCTCAGAGTGAAAGGTAGATTGTACAATGCATGTGTGCGAACTGTCATGCTTCACACCAGTGAAACATGGGCTGTGACTGCTGAAGACATGCGTAGGCTCAAAAGAAATGAAGCTAGTATGATCCGCTGGATGTGTAATGTCAGTGTGCACACACGACAGAGTGTAAGTACCCTGAGAGAAATGTTGGACATAAGAAGCATCAGATGTTTGCATTGGTATGGTCATGTACTACAGATGGATGAAAAGATCTGTGTGAAGAAGTGCCACTCCCAAACAGTGGAAGGAACTCTAGGTTAGAGGGAGACCCAGGAAGACATGGGATGAAGTGGTGAAGCATGACCTTCTAATGTTGGGCCTTACAGAAGCAAGGATAAAAGACTAAGACCTCTGGAGATATGCTGTGACTGAGAAGATCCGGCAAATAAAGTGAGTTTACAGCTGTAACCTACAGCAGTGTTGCATAACCAGCCCACTCAAAAGTACCTTGGATTGTAGGGCGACATGCCGTGCTTGAGGAGACCTATTGAGTCAAGTACATCAAAACCAAAACCAAATGGAAATTGTAGTTGAGATCCCCATGCTGGTGGCATGTAAAAAGCACCATCCGAATGTGGCTGATGCCAACGCTACTTTGACTGGTTCTGTGTCGGTGGCACGTAAAAGCACCAACTAGTCATAGTCGTTGCCAGCCCTTTATGGCCCCTGTGCTGGTGGCATGTAAAAAGCACCCACTACACTCTCGGGAGTGGTTGGCATTAGGAAGGGCATCTAGCTTTAGAAACACTGCCAGATCAGACTGGAGCCTGGTGCAGCCTTCTGGCTTCCCAGACCCCAGTTGAACTGTCCAACCCATGCCAGCATAGCACGGAAAATGGACATTAAACGGTTATGATGATGATGATATATATATATATATATATATATATATATATATGGATGAAGACAGCTGTGTAAAGAAGTACCAATCTCTAACTTTGGAGGGAACCTGGGGAAGAGGTAGACTGAGGAAGACATGGGACGAGGTGGTGAAGCATGATATTTGAACTTTGGGCCTCACAGTAGCAATGATAAGTGACTGAAGCCTTTGGTGATATGCTGTGTTTGAGAAGGCTCATCAAGCCAAGTGAAATCATAGTCTTGGCTGATACCAGTGCCACCAGAGTGGCACCCGTGCTAGTGGCATGTTTAAAACACCCATTATACTCTTGGAGTGGTTGGTGTTGAGAAGAGCATCCAGCCGTAGAAACCATGCCAAATCAGGCTGGAACCTCATGCAGCTCTCCGGCTTACCAGTTCCAGTCAAATTGTCTAACCCATGCCAGCATGGAAAGCAGATACTAGATGATGATGATGATGACGATGGTGATGTGTTTGTCTGTCTTTGTCCCCCCTCACTGCTTGATGATCGGTGTTGATCTGTTTTTGTCCCTGTTACTTAGCAGTTCAGCAAAAGAGACCAATAGAATAAGTACCAGGTTTAGAAAGTAAGTACTGGGGTTGATTTGTTTGACTAAATATTCTTCATGGTGGTGCTCCAGCATGGCCATAGTCTACTGACTGAAACAAGTAAGATAGTGAAAGTGAAAGTACTTTGTAGTTCATTAGATATTCAGCTGCATTGACAATCATACAACACTGCTTTTTAGTTATGATAGACTGGAGCCTGGTGCAGCCTCCTGGCTTCCCAGACCCCAGTCAAACCGTCCAACCCATGCTAGCATGGAAAACAAACGTTAAACGATGATGATGATATCTAAATTAAATAACATTGTTTTGATAAATAGCAGCATTTTGATATACCTTGTTTTTGTATTTGGTTTGCAAGATTCTTTATGTGAATTCCTGTATTGAAACACATTTTGTTGTGTCTAGGGAGAGTCATTATTAATATTAAATTTTAATCAAGCCACAAGGGTCAAACACAGAGGGGACATACACACATGCGGGGACAATTAACACATGAAACGATGAATAAAACGAAGTATTTATAATGAAGATGAAATGGTCATCCTGACCCCGCTCCGGGATGGTTACGTGATTTTACTTTTTTTTAACCTTAAAGTTTAACACAAATTTTTACAAATGCTCATTCCACTGAGATGATTATGAGTTTTAACAAAAAAAAATTTTTTTCTTTTTCAAGTCTATTCACAGTCTTTAAAAACAAATCACACTTACCACTTTATCTTTTCCTTAATGTCGTTATAATCCACCACCAAGGCTCAAAGTTTGATATCCACTTCCGGCCCCAGTGGATTTACATCCAGAGGAAAAGCCTCCTTCAATGCACTATACTTTACTTCATCCATCAAGATGCACCTCATTATTGATATTGCCGTAATGACTCTCCCCAGACACAACAAAATGTTTTAACAAATTTTTAAAAATTCCTCTTATTGTTTTCATTTCTTTTGTAGGTTCACCATGAGAGTGATGTACCCGAGAAAAAGAAGAAAATTATTCCTCGTATCACTTGGCCATAGCAGATGTCTCATGTAGGGCAGATAACTATATTCAAAAGTCCAGTTATTATCCTCTTACCATTTATGTTTTGACAGCAGTGTGTTAATTCTTCACAGGATATCTGTCAGGTTTCCAGCTAATATCCTACTATCACACAAGCATACATACATACATACACAGACACCAATAAACACACTATGTCAGAGTGTTTCATTATAGGATATCTGTTAGGTTTCCAGCTCATATCCTTCTGTCATACACGTGCATACATACATACATCATTTATGTTCGACATCAATGTATTATTGTTAATGGGATAATCATTGTTTTCATCTAATAAGCAATATAAAAAAAACATCTACGTTGCTTCCTTTTTTTTTTTTATATTCCTTCCTCTCAGTAATTTAAAGTTCATCAACCAACAATAATAATTTCTTCTACGACACTGGTCATGCTCATACCATTAAGTATTGTCATTGTTTCTTCTTCTAAAAAGAAGAACCAAAAATCCCTAAGGTTTTATGCCTTAGTATTGTCATAATTTTCCCACCTACTCTAATAGCTCAATCTTCATGCGTATAGGAGCAGGGGATTCATTATTTATTGTCTTCATAGTATTGTACAAATGTAATATATTGGCTGGGGGTCAGTACATTAATTGAAAGGGTGGTATAATTTTAACTTAATTTTTTACTGTTTCATCAGTTAAAAAGATAATTAAGTTTTCAGATTAAAAGTTATACATGGCCAAATTGCACCATAAACAAACTTAATGTCACATAATTTTTTTCCATGAAAAAAAAAAGAATTCTTTACTAACAATTACATTATAATACCTATGATAATAATAATAATAATAATGTTCATGATCAGAATAACAATGCCTCGAAAAGAAATTCCAGTGAATGCTGTGCTTCTCTCAATAAGTACATGGACTTTGATAAGAACTGATCCAGATAAAGCATCTCTTGGTACTCATTCATGTTGGAAGCTTACTAAAACTGTGAAACATTGAACTACCAAACACCATTGCTGTGATGAACAGCTCATATTTGATATGGTTTGATATTTATATTTAAATTAAATATTTTTCATCATGGGCAACTAACTGTTTCGATTTTTGCTAAGCTAGCTAGCTAAAACTGTTCCTCACTTAGATTATATATCATTAGATCATCCTTCTCACTCAAGGTTTTAGCTCTAGAATGTTTGTTCAAGTTTAAGGTTTATACACGATGTCAGCTCACTAACTTAGCTTCTCTCTAATCATATACAGGGTTAACTTATCGTAGAAGATATTTAAAAATTGTAGCTCTTTCTGTATTGTAGTAAGTATATCTTGCAAAATAATTGAAGCTAAAGAATTTTACTTCATTTTGGTCTCTTAAATATCTGAAGGTCATGCAATTTTTTCTGGGAAATTTTTTCACAGATATTAGCATTCTGTCAGATTTTCATTTTTCTGTAATTTCTATTAATGATGTTAGTTACGAAGTCTTTTGTTATACATATTTTTAGATTATATTCACTCCGGACTTGTTAGGCAAGTAATTAACTTAGCATCAGCTAAAGGCTCATTTCACGTGTTGAAACTGTCCTATTGCGAAGTTTACTTTCTTTTCTGTTATCCTTTAAACGATAAGTTAGTTCCATTTGTTGTTGACCGGTCTTGCAGAGATTTTGATGTTTTCCTTTATACTTAGGTTAAAATTTATTCTGAATGAAAATATTTTGAACTTTTTTAAGTCGCATCTCGATATGAAAGAAAGTATTTATCGTAAAATAGCAACTTCTCTATACTTCTATCTGTATGAAAAAAAAAGAAAGGGAAAAGAAAAATCATGTTTTCCTTAATTTGTTTAGTAGATTTAAAATAAGGGCAGTATATACTTATTCAGTTCAAAGGACTGTTTATAAATTGTGGTTTTCAGAAGACATATCAGTACAAGTTAAAGCTGTTACCATATCATCAATCATTTATAAGTTCATTTCACTTCAAGGTTTCCATGCTTTCATATTACAGACAGTCCTGACTAAAACTGTTACATCACTTGCAGAGATTATCTCAAGATGACATCATGGAATAAGTTTGTTTGCTGTGAGGAAGAGGGGGAGGAGGAGGAGCAGAAGACTAACATTTTAGACAGGACCCTTCAGTGGATGATAAAATGTTAGATCTTTTCTCTTCTCTTCATCATCTTCCTCATTGCAAATTAACTTCTTCTTTGTGAACATTTCATACTTAGTATATACTGACATGTGCAGGCACGTGGCTTAGTGGTTAGGGTGTCAGCATCATGATTGTAAGATTGTGGTTTCAATTCCTGGACTGGGCGACGCGTTGTATTCTTGGGCAAAACACTTCATTTCACGTTGCTCCAGTCCACTCAGCTGGCAAAAATGGGTAACGCTGCGATGGACTGGCGTCCCGTCCAACATGCGAACACATACACCATAGAAACCGGGAAACCGGGCCCATGAGCCTGGCTGGGCTTTAAAACGGCACATTTATTTATTTTATATACTGACATAGACCATCACTAGTTCCTTGGATTCTACTGTTTCAACTGCAGAGTGGTTGTTAAAGGGCCAGATAAAATATGCTTTGCAGTATTAATTGCAGCTCTCTCTGTTTTGAGTTCAAACTCATTTAAGTTAACTTTGCTGCTTTCAACCTTATATGGGTCAATTAATACTAATCCAGGGAGGGGGATTGGTTGAATGTTACTGCATCTAGGGATATATCTTGTATTATTTGCCTTGGCCCTGCTATTCTGTCTTCTGTTACTGGCAAAAACAATGAAAGATTTGGGACGTCCTTAAGCGAATATCTGAACATTTCAACTGATTACTTTCAGTGCCAGCGGACCAGCTGGTAGGAGAGAAAGGCAGGGGTACATTCATACCCCGTGCACTCAACAAACAATAATAATATAAGTCACACATTTATAAAGAGTTAGACATATGTAAGAGATACTTTACTCATTGAAAGCTCTTTCTTTCTCTCCAATGATTCCAGATAAACAAAGAGTGGGGTAAATAGCAATTCATTGCTATACATTTTCTGTTAATTCCATTAATAATAGTAGTTGAAAACATTATTGGTCAGTTGTGATGATTGGCACCTCTTGCAATGTCTTTATATTCTGTTTGAACGAAAATGCAAAAAAGAAAATTTAAAAAAAATATAATAAATAAAAAAAAAAATTTAACTTGAAATATCTTTTTACTTCACGTCTGTTCTCTGCAAAACATGGTTGAACTGTAATTAAATGAAGACGTGAAAGAGAATTTAAAGATGTTTTTACCTGGACTGTGGATGTAAATGAATCTAAACACTCAATATTCAGCAATGCAATAAGTACTGCTGTTACAATAATAACACTAACGAGGCATTTATTATTGTCATATTGCAATAGATGCTGGGTGTGTTACCTTTGTTGTCATCATCATCACTATCGTCAACTATCAGCTGTTATCATCATCTTTGACTATCATCATCATCTACGACTGTCATTATCCTCATCATCAACCATGGTTCATCAAACCAATGAAGGAGCCTCTACATGGTTGCTTGGTAAGCTAGAAAAAGAAACAACTGCTGTATCTCCCTCAACTCACACTCTAGTATCTTTCAAAAATGAATGTTACATTGCATAATATAGTCCTAGATGGACTGTTTTGCAATGAAAAAAAGAAAAAAAAAACAACAAATGGTGGTGGTGGTGGCGTGATTGAACACTTTTGATGACTGGTCGGCTCTGTTAGATATGACAACAACAACAACGGTATATCTAGTAACTCAAGATATTGGGTCTGATTACTGTCATGAATGGAATCTTTACAGCAGATGTTATCGACCAGATAGATGACGGTACCTGGTGGTTTCATTGACTTATTAATTACAGTTTTGTAGTCCCATTACTTTAGAGACTTTGACACTCCATCATTCTACTCCATCATAATTCATACTTTTACATGTTGCCGTTGACTCCACGATGCTCCTGATGTATTAAAGAAATAAGTGATATTCATTATTGATTTATCGAATAAACGCATTCACTCATTATGTACTGATACTTTCTATAGCTTTCTTATGATTATATATATATATATAATCTCTCTGTCATGTGGCATGTTGGACAAATGTCTTCTACTATAACCTCGGGCTGACCAAAGCCTTGTGAGTGGATTTAGTAGACGGGAACTGAAAGAAGCAGTGGTTAGAGCAGTGGACTCGCGGTTGTAGGATCGCGGTTTCGTTTCCCAGACCAGGTGTTGTGAGTGTTTATCGAGCGAAAACACCTA
Organism: Octopus sinensis; assembly: GCF_006345805.1. Taxonomy (NCBI): domain Eukaryota; kingdom Metazoa; phylum Mollusca; class Cephalopoda; order Octopoda; family Octopodidae; genus Octopus; species Octopus sinensis. The sequence continues at coordinate 54,422,690 of NC_043012.1, read as the reverse complement.
AAGCTTCCCGAGGCTCCGGCAGGGGGTGGTGGCGATCCCTGCTGTACTCTTTCGCCGCAACTTTCTCTCACTCTTTCTTCTGTTGGCTTGCTCGCTTAGCCTGCGGGATGGCATCATTTGAAGGGTAAAACAATGTGGAGCGCATTGTGACCAGCGATGTGTAGCAACATCTGATAGCCTGGTCGGTCACGGTGATCACGATATATATATATATATAATACAAACACACGTGTGTGTGTCTTTGCCTCTGTGTTTGTTCCCCATCACCGCTCGACAACTGGTGTTGGTGTGTTTACATCCCTGTAACAGTGGTCTGGCAAAAGAGACTGATAGAATAAGTACTAGGCTTACAAAGAATAAGTCCTGGGGTCAATTTCTTCAACTAAAAAAACTCTCTAAGGCGGTGCTCCAGCATGGCCACAGTGAAATGACTGACACAAGTAACAGTAACAGAATTTATAAAGAATTGATAAAAGGTGGTTTTTTTCCAAATTTATATACATATATATTGTGAAATTTGATCTAGTATTACTAAATTGAATTTTTCCCTGTAAGTTTGGAATAATATTCCCTAATATATATATATACATACATATATATATATATATATACATATATATATATATATATATATATATATATATATATATAATACATACATACATATATATATATATATACACATACATACATACATATATATATATTATATATATATATATTATACACATACATACATATATATATATATACATACATATATTATATATATACATACATATATATATATATACACACACATATATATACACACACACACACACATATATATACATATATATATGATTATATATATATAATATATATATTATATATATATAAAATATATGATAACATGTTCGGGCTGAGTTTTGCTACAGCTGTTGAAGACATGTTCTTTATTGATGAACAAATCAATTACATCTTGTGAAAAGATAAACTGTTTTCTTCTAGTGAATTAAAATTTAAATCTTAAACTTGTCATTTAAGATTTTGCACAAAAAGAACGTAGAATGTGTTTTGACTCCCTTCATTTCAGTGATGCTCAAAAGAGTGAGGGATGTCAAGCTAGGTGGACATATGTTGGTTATAGCAAATGGATGAGAGATACTTGCTGTATATCTAATGCAAGGGTTCTCAACCATTTTTTTAATCTATGGACTCCTTTGATTACTGCTTTATTCTTGTGGACCCCCATAGTCATTTAATATTTCAAAACTAGTTTTATAGAAGCTTCTTTCCAAAATTTGGATGTTATTCACACCTTAACTTGTGTACGGTAAATTACGGAAAATGTTCAATAAAGAAACAAAGCCGTTTCTTGCAATACACATCAATACATACAACAAAAGTAAATTTTTTCAGGGGCCCTTAAAATATTACCGTTGATCCCCAATTTACTATTTTGCATGCTTAGATCCCTTTGATTACTATTTAATTCTTGTGGGCCCCATAGCCATTCGATGTTTAAAAACTAGTTTCGTAGGAACTTCTTTCAAAATTCCTCTTTTGTTATTCACATGTTGTGTAGATTGAATTATTTAAAATGTTCGAGAAAGAAACCTAGCTCTTTCTTGCATACATCTAAAGCAAATTTTTTTCAGGAGCCTTTAAAATACTGTTGTGGATCCCCAATTTTCTATTTTGTGTGGCCCCTCCAAAATCTTCAGGGGCCATATGGACTCTGGTTGAGATTCATTGTTCTAGAGTATAATTATTAAATTTTACTAGGGTGATGTTTTCTACTCTTGTATATTAGTTTCCATGGTTTCAGAGGTCTGTATAATCTCATGTTAAAGGTGTAGAGAGGGTTATCTGTGTTAAATATACATAAATATATTCCAAATATATTCTATTCCAACTAATTGACATGCATGATAGACCAAAGGGGTAAGTGAATGAAACCATGCCCCTGGGTATGTATTTGTTATTTATGCCATTATGTCACATGAATATTGTATATATATATATATATGATGGGCTTCTTTCAGTTTCCCTCTACCAAATCCACTCATAAGGATTTGGTCAGTCCGAGGCTACAGTAGAAGACACTTGCCCAAGGTGTCACACATTGGGATTGAACCCAGAACCATATGGTTGGGAAGCAAGCTTCTTACCACACAACAACGCCTGTGCCAATTAGAAATTTTTTTTTCAACATGTGTTGGAAAGAGGGACAAGTCTAAAGATATGTATGTATAAAACAATCATGGCTTAGTGGTTAGGGTGTTACACTCATGATTGCGAGATCGTGGTTTCAACTCCCAGACTGGGCATTGTGTTTTTTCTTTCTTGAGCAAAGCACTTCATTTCATGTCGCTCTGCAATCATTTCGTCATCTGATACTCGGCATGTTGTACTCAGTAGGTAATGTCGGTTTGATGAAGGGAGTGAGGTTATGTGAACACAAACATAACTATAAACATCTCTATAAGCAAATCATCTGTGTGGTTGTTCAGCAACAAATTGCAGAACTCTCATATGGCATCTAACAACAGGAGAGTCCCTGATGTATATATATGTATATATATATATATATGTGTATATATATATATATATATATATATATATATGTATATAACCACTATTTATCTCTTTGCGGCTCTACCTGTTCTTACTCATCCTCTCTTCTAAGTGTGAGTAGCCATGTAGCTCTTCTACAAGAATCTGTTCTGCCCCCTTCTCTCATACGTTAAACCACTCATTTCCTGACATAAAACTTTTTCCCCCATGGGAGTTCATAGTCTGGCAAGCTGCATAGTAACCTTTACATGCTGTAAAGTAGTTGGTCTTCGGAAGAGTTTTCAGTTGTAGAAACCATGCCAAAGCAAAGACTGGAGTCTGATGTAGTTCTTGGACCCTGTCAATATTTTGCATCAGTCATATGTTTGAGGGATTCTAGAGTTGGATACACACATGCACATACATATATACATGCGCGGTGAGCTGGCTGAGACGTTAGCACGCCGGGTGAAATGCCTTGCAGTATTTCGTCCGTCTGAGTTCAAATTTTGCTGAGGTCAACTTTGCCTTTCATCCTTTTGGGGTCGATAAATTAAGTACCAGTTGCGTACTGGGGTCGATGTAATCGATTTAATCCCTTTGTCTGTCTTTGTCCCCTCTGTGTTTAGCCCCCTGTGGGCAATAAAGAGATACATATATACATAACGCCCTTGGAGTGGTATTAATAGTCAGCAATCAGAGCAGGCAGAGTTATGTCCCTTGTACAGGGCACCCTACGGTGGCTTGTATTTTGATTTGAACTCGGGGGGACTATATTATCAAAGATCCTGTTGGCTAATGAATTAACCTTAAGTACTTTATTATATATTGAACACCAGTGTGAATACACGAGACAGACATTGATATATGGTAAAAATTTTCTTCAGTAAAATTTAGAGACGGATTTATATCTAAATACTGTGCTTGTAGTTGTTTAACCCCATATTATTAAGCAGTTCTGACTATTACGTAACTATCTTGGATATTGTCTATCTTAAGAATGCATTATCCAGCATCTCTTCTCATTACAAAATTTGGCTGCTATTTCCAGCAGATGAGCGACCATGTAGTAGAGGATTCAGTTTATGGTTGGTGCTCTATTAATTTATCTGATTAACCAAATCACTATTCAGTCTTCTGACTGAAACTGTGGGCTATTTGAATTTGAATCGTTATATTGTCCTCTTGGCATCTGGCACATTGATTTGTTTATCTTGGTGACAATGTAAAAACCCAAGTTTCCAAGAATGTTAGAAAGAGTGCCCTGATTCACAGTGTTCGATTTTGTTACTCTGTGTATCAAGTTTAAATGTAAAAGTAATTTGGAGGTGATTTGGGTTGACTGATTGGTGTTAAGAAGGGCATCCAGCTGTAGAAACTATTCCAAAGCTGACAATGGCATTGGCTGCAGCCTTGCAAGTTACTGAATCCTGTCAAACTGTCCAATTCATTCCAGTATGGAGAATGGACATTAAATGATGAAGAATTACTAAAGATGTTGAATAACAAGATTATAATTTTTCAAACTATTCATCTCGTGTTTAAAAATAATAATAATGAAATTATTGTATACAGTGCTCAGGTGCACCACAACTTGTCAAAAGTGCATATAAAGTGTACGCAGTAATGTACAAATGTCTGGAAAGTGAACAGTGTATGAGTCTGTGTGTGTATGGAGGGGAGAAAATCTGGTATAGTGTTGGTGAATCTCAGGAAGCATGGAGAAGCTGAAAGATTTTTAATGCTTACATTTTTTTCACAGTATTTCAATTTGTTTGGTTGCTCATGGTCATCAGCATTTTATTGTATTATTTCCTGGATGTGTGGATATTAGCAGACTGGAATTGAACTTGAGGCCTTTATTTCTAAACTAAGGTTAGTAACAGTCTTATCTTCTAGGTCAGTGTACATTTGGACTTTTGGTGCCTTTGAATAATTATTGGCACTTTGTTGGTTATGATGATGTGTCTTCCAGTCGATCTGATCAATGGAACAGCCTACTTGTGAAACTAATGTGCAAGTGGCTGAGTACTCCATAGACACATGTACCCTTAACGTAGTTCTCAGAGAGAGTCAGCTGACACAAGATGTGATAAGGCCGGTCCTTTGACTACTGGTACAACTCACTTTTGCCAGCTAAAGGAACTGGGGCAATGTGAAATAAAATGTCTTGCTCAAGGACACATTGTGCCTCTGAGAATAGAACTCATGATCTTGCAATCGTGAACCAAGTACCCTAACCACTAAGCCATGCACCTTTTGAAGAAAATTCAGTTAATTAAACAACAATCTTGATCTAGAATTATTCTTACTGTACATGTTTGTTTAGAGACTTTATCTCTGTGTCTTATCTGCATTGTTTCATCCTTGATATTTAATTCTTAATGTTTTACTCTGTGTCTTAATTTCAGTATTCATATCTCACTTGAAATTTTTTATTCCCTTTGTCTTATCCTCAAATAAATATATTACTGTAGACATGACATAGAAGGAAGCCCCTTGTTTTTCCTGTTGAGCTTTTTTGTGAAAAAGCATGAATGTCAATGGTTTTTTTTTGTCTCATATATATATACTCTATATATACATTGAGCTCTCTTTCTTCTAGAGATAACCTTATCTTGTAATTACACACACACAATTATGTGTGTGTACATATATATATATATATATATATATATACATACATACAAATATGTATATACAGATATATATATATGTATTGTGACCTTGTGTGTACCGTTGGCGATTTTTTCCTCTGTCTTCCCTTCTCTAGATCTTTCCTTCTCTTATGTTTCCGACGAAGAGCTCCGGTCGAAACGTTAAACTCTCCTTCTTTCCTTCTTTCCTGAGCGTCCAATAATACTATATTTGTTCCACGTCCTCGTGTTGTGTTTTTTTTTGTGCTTTCTTGTTATATATATACACAAATATGTATATACAGATATATATATATACACATACATATATATATATATATATATATATATATATATATATATATATAAAAGAGAACAAAGTGTATGTACGCCGCTATATATATATATAAAATACAAAATGGGACAAGAACGCAAAACCTCCGGACAACTAGGTGATACAAAAAGGGACAACAGAACATCCAGATAGACGATACAAAGAAAACAAGAACGGGTCATTCGAAGCTTTCTATCCTCAGTCAAGAACCGGATCATCCTCGCAATTTCGGCTGATTAATCTTGAGATTGCTCCAATCTGGCCAGCCCCCCCCCCCCCCCAAGGAAAAACTAAGCTGAGAGCATTAGATTCCTTGGTAGAAAGCATCAAATGTATACGAAAACGGACGGAAAAACATATATATATATATATATATAATGTATTATATACAGCGGTGGTGCCCCAGCATGGCCGCCACCTTTGGGCTAAAACATTTTTAAGGATTTATATATATATGCATACACATACACACACACACACACACACACACACACACAACACACACACACACACACACACACACACACACACACATATGCACACACTTAGCCTATTTATTAATCTAAGGTCTTATGTGTATGATCCAGGCCCATAAGGGTAGATCAAAATGACAGGAAGTGCATAAATATTGTAACAAACATCCCATCTCTCTTATATAAATCTGACAGGGTGTGTACCTTCATTTCCTTTATGGTGGTGGGGCAGAATGACATGTGTATCACATCTCTTTTGAATCTGGAACTGTTATGCCTTGTGTGAGTAAGATTTAGTGGTAGAATTGTTTACAGCATTAGTGTAAATTCCTTGTCAGCAATGACTGGTCCTCAGTATCTTGTACTCAAAGAATTATCATTAATATTATATTGTCACTATTTGTGAAATTAACATGCAAGTGGCTTTTGGTGCAGGTATGGGTGTACGGTTAAGAAGTTTGCTTTGTAATCACATCATTTCTGGTTCAGTTTCACTGGTACCTTGGACAAGTGTCTTCAAAATTCCTGGGCTGACTAAAGCCTTGTGAGTAGATTTGTTAGTTGAAGCTTCTGCATGTGTGAGTGTGTGTGTGTGTGTGTATGTTTATGTGTGTATTTTTGTCCTCTTGTGTTGACTGTATGTGATAGTTGTAAACAAGCATGACTGTGTGATAAGAAGCTTGCTTCCCATCCACAGCCTCGGGCCGACCAAAGCATTGTGAGCGGATTTGGTAGATGGAAACTGAAAGAAGCCTGTCATATATATATATGAATATATATGTGTGTGTTTGTGTTTGTCCCCTCCCTCAACATCGCTTCACAACTGATGCTGGAGCGTTTACGTCCCCGTAACTTAGCGGTTCAGCAAAAAGAGACCGATAGAATAAGTACTAGGATTATAAAGCGTAAGTCCTGGGGTCGAGTTGCTCGACTAAAAGTGGTGCTCTAGCATGGCCACAGTCAAATGACTGAAACAGGTAAAAGAGTAAAAGAGCGCGTGTGCATGCGTGTGTGTGTGTGTGTGTATGTGTGTGTCTTTGTGTCAAAACTGTTTGACAACCAGTGTTGGTTTGTTTACATCCTTGGAAGCTAGTAATTCCAGCTAAAGAGACCAATAGAATAAATACCAGATATATGAAAAAAACATAAGCATCAGTGGCAATTTATTCAACAACAAAAAAAAAACCTTCAAGGTGGTGCTCCAGTGTGGCCAGTGTCCAATGACTGAAACAATTAAAAGATAAAAGACAAATAAAACTGATACTGATGAAAACGAATTCCAGCGATATATCACAGGCAGCAAAGACTGTGTGGTGGTGTTCATCTCGGTCATCTCATGTTGTATGACCATTCTCTAAAGAAACTGGCTTATGGTACCTGTACCTTCATGTAGAAGCTTTTGAATTTCCTACATTGTTCTGGAACTGGTCTTTTACATTTTGTCTTGTATTTTCTTCTCTCACAGAAACCACTAAAGTACCAATAGAATATGGCCTTTTGTTTATTTAGATTCACGGGCCGTTTTCCAGCCCCGTCTGGCCCCTGTGCCGGTGGCGCGTAAAAAGCACCCACTACACTCACCGAGTGGTTGGCGCTAGGAAGGGCTTCCAGCCGTAGAAACATTGCCAGATCAGACTGGGCCTGGTGCAGCCTTCTGGCTTCCCAGACCCCAGTTGAACCGTCCAACCCATGCTAGCATGGAAAGCGGACGCTAAATGATGATGATGATGATGATGACTTATACTTCTGTGTAAAAAACTCAATTAAAAACAATAATGATTCCAAGTGGAATTTTGACATTTTTCTCTCACATCAGAGAATATTACAGCAGTTATAATAACATGTTTGGTAAATAAAAGCATGTCTTGTCATAATACAGAACTTCAACTTTTAAATTACGAATATAAAAATAGAAAGATTTATTAGATGTTGCATATTCTCACAATCTCTATTTCTTTTGTGGCTTTTTCTTTTTTTTTTTTTTTGCTTTTTAAGCTTTTCAGAATGTCTTGATGGAATTGCTGATATCATCTCACAGTTGTTATTGTTGTTTAAGTTTGTTGTTGCAGTTGTTTGTTCTTCAGCTGAAATCTGGTTGTTATCATTCTTGTTGAATGTGTTGCCATTTTACAATCATGATATAGGATATGGCGTTATCTGTGTTCACACACACACACTCTCTCTCTTAGTCTTGTTTCTGCTTAGTATTTATTCTTTTTAAGTTTGATACTTACTCTATCAGTCTCATTTTGCCTAACTGCTAAGTTATGGGGCTGCAAAGAAACCAACATCACTTGTCAAGTGATGCGGAGATAAACACATTTCTACATCACATTTCCACACTCACGGTGATTGTTCCATCTTCTCAGCTGATTACCATCTCTTTGTCCTTTCTTGTCAATAGTATTTCTGACTTTCTGTCCGTGACCTCTCCTATGACTATTCAGTCCCACTGCAAATCTGTATGGTTTGAAGCGTAGGTGACTGAAAAAAAAAGCTGTAACTTATTCTTCACTTCCAACTGTCAGCACACTCTTCCATTACCTTAGGATGGACTGACAAATGAGGTCACCATAAAGAGACACCTGTACACACATATATATATATATATAGGAGTGGCTGTGTCATAAGTAGCTTGTTTACCAACCACATGGTTCTGGGTTCAGTCCCACTGTGTGGCACCTTGGGCAAGTGTCTTCTACTATAGCGTCGGGCTGACCAAAGCCTTGTGAGTGGATTTGGTAGACGGAAACTGAAAGAAGCCCGTCGTATATATGTATATATATATATATATGTGCGTGTTTGTGTTTGTCCCCCTAGCATTGCTCGACAACCAATGCTGGTGTGTTTATGTCCCCGTTACTTAGCGGTTCGGCAAAAGAGACCGATAGAATAAGTACTGGACTTACAAAAGAATAAGTCCCGGAGTCGAGTTGCTCGATTAAAGGCGGTGCTCCAGCATGGCTGCAGTCAAATGACTGAAACAAGTAAAAGAGTAATAATAATAGTAGACATATACAACCCTCAAAAATATGAGACGGCTCAATTGTTGAAAATGAAAATTATTGTTGGATCCTTAGGGGACAGATCAGAAGGCATTGAGAAGAATATAATGGAAATAGGAATAGAGTGCCCAGTGGAACCGTTACAAAAGGTTTGCTTCCTTGGCATGGCCAAAATCAAGAAAGTATTATATCATTGAAAAGAACAGATAGCATGGTATTGTAGGCTGCATGTAACAAGCCTGCTATGCATGTAAAGCTCTAGGAGTTCCAACAAAATCTTAGTTAAAAATAATAATAATAATAATCCTTTCTACTATAGGCACAAAGCCTGAAATTTGGGGGTAGGGGGATTATTGATTATGTCGACCCCAGTGTTTTACTAGTACTTATTTTATCGATCCCAAAAGGATGAAAGGCGAAGTTGACATTGGTGGAATTTGAACTCACAACGTTGCGACAGGCGGAATACCGCTAAGCATTTTGTCCAGCGTGCTAACAACTCTGCCAGCTCGCTGCCTTAATAATAATAATAATAACAAAAACCCCAAAATCCAATTATATCTTATATGATATATTAAGGACTTGTTAAACTGAACACTCACACGTACGCACACACACACACACTCACGCATATGTGTAATATGGGCTTCTGTCAGTTTCTGTCTACCAAATCTTTGGTTGACCTGAGGCTGTAGTAGAAGACATTCGCCCGGACTGAGCCTGGAACCATGTGGTTGGGAAGCAAGCTTCTTGTCACACAGCCACACTCATGTTGTGCATATATATATATATATATATATATATATATATAAATTAGATGGAATGGTCATAGCTGGAATGCCTTTGTTGATATGACTGCTTAATTAGTATTGAGCTGAGGCTAAACAACAACAAAAGCATTTAGCCCTGAAGGAGAGGAAAATCTTTTTATGATAGGATTTGAACTCGGACATAGGGGGCTAAAAATATAGGAACACAAAACATTGTTTTCTGCTTCTTTAATATCCTTAAGTAAAATGAATTACCTGAAACGTAATAAAACAGCTTATGGTGGTATAGTTTTAATGATGTCTAGATTTTTCTTGCTGGCCACACTGCAATGTGTGTGTGCCATCATCATCATTTAGTGCCTGTTTAGTCAAATCCACTGGAACTGGCTACACACACACACACACCACACACACACACACATAGTAAAGTTTATTTGCCAACAAAATGTAGCAGTCCTACACAGGACGATGTTACTACATTGTCCTCTGTAGGATTACTGCATTTTGTGGGCGAATAAACTTTACTGTTTGGTACTATTTTAGCAGAAATATAGTAACAAAAAGGCTGTATATTACTAAGCTGGGCTGTGGGTGAAGTAAGAATATAAATACATGTTTACCCTTGTCTTACGCTACCTATTTTCAAGCTTCGTAATATTTGCATTTATTATTAAGGTGGCAAGCTGGCTGAAACATTAGCGGTCTTTATGTTTTGAGTTCAAATTCTGCCGAGGTCGACTTTGTCTTTCATCTTTTTGAGGTTGATAAATTAAGTACCAGTTGCGTACTGAGGTCGATCTAATCGACTGGCCCCACCCCTCCCCAAAATTCCGGGCCTTGTGCCTAGAGTTGAAAAGAATATTTACATTCATTTCAGTTGTTTTGATTCATGTTTGTGTGTGTGTGTGTGTGTGTGTGTGACAGTGCATGGCACTCATGATTTGAGCTAGTGGTTTCAATTCCCTGGACCAGCTGTGCTTTGTGTTCTTGGGCAAAACACTTCAAATCATGTCGCTCCAGTCAACTCAGCTGTTAATGGGTAACCCTGCAACAAACTAGTTTTCCGATTGGGAGAAATGGTGGCCTGCTTGCCTACTCAGTGGGGGTATCATTCAAAATCTAAAATGATACAAAGCGCATTGTGATCAGCAATGTTAAACACCATCCAATAGTATGATCGATCACACAAGATACACACACACACACACAAACTTCCTTTTTTTTCTCATTTAAATTGTGCCTCCACTCCCCTTCCCCAGTTTTTCTTACCTGCTTCAATATAATATATGAAGATCTCTTTCTTAATCACTCTCGCTCACTCTCTATTCCTATGTTACTTTATTGTGTTACCTCTCTAACTTCTCATTCTTCTCACTTACTCATGCTCTCTCTTCATCTGTCACATTGGTTTAGATCTTCATTTATTTAACTGTTTTCTTGTCCGACTGATTATCTCAAAAGCTGCTGTCTGCCACCCTGTCAGTCTTCCACATATCTATATACATGTAATCTGTTTCTCTTCATAATACTTTCTTTCACCTTTCTCAGCACAACCACTGCTTTCTCTTTCCAGTTTCACACCAAATCTGTTAATGTTTTGACATATGATTTAGGGTTTTACAAATTAAAATTGCACACACAAGCATACATATATATGTATATATATATATATATATATATATATATATATATATATATATTATATATATATATATATATATGTATATGCCTGTGTGTGCAATTTTATTATATATATATATAATCTTACTAAATTTGTTAGACTCTGTGTGTATAAAATCTTAGATTTCTTGTATGTATATTTATAAAATATAGAAAAGATGTGTTGGAGAGGTGTATGTATATATATATATATATATGTATATATATCTCCAAGAATGTATAGTTGTATACCAAGCATTGTGATTTGTATGTGATGTATATCTGTGTGTACACATGCACACACACACACACACACACACACACACACTCACTCACTCAGTATTATTATGACAGTTTATGATGTTTAAAAGAAATGAATCTTTTTGTCTGCCAAAACATATTTCAATTCACGTCTATAGATTTATTTCGGTTTCTCTATTTCCATTGCTTCAAACAATTCTGGCTAAACTCCTTATTTCTCTTGCCAAGCTAGTTTCATACAATGTAGCTTGAGAGACTGACTTTGTTGCACATGTCAATTCTTTCATGTTTCAACACACTGCTTGTCTGTCTATAACTGTCTGTCTGTCTGTGTGTCTCTTACGTTTCAACAGTCTGCCTCTCTTTTTGTCAGTCAGTCTGTCTGTCTGTCTCTTTTATATTTTACCAGTGTCTGTCTGTTTGTCTCTCTAAAACTTTTACAAAAATGGAATAGGTTACAGTTTCTTTGAAGAGTTTGTTTGTTGTTTTTATTTTTATTTTTTATTTATTTCAAGAGTGGTGGGATTGATAAATCTACTGTAAAATAATATTTTCAACTCTACCAAAAAATACAAAAAAACAAAAAAAAAAACAAAGAGAGAATAAGAAAGAAACTGTCTCCCACAAATATCTACATTTATAAAGAATTCTTACTTTTTCAAGTGAAATTATATATAAAAAAAGAAAAAAAAAATGAAAAAGAAAATTTATCATGACAGATGATACTAAAAGTCTTGAGCTAATAAAGGAGAAGTCTCTTGTGTTTGCTTGGCCTGCTAGAAATAACAGTCAAATACCAATTCTCTCTCATACTCTCACTCACTCACACAATCAACAGCTGCTATATCAACATTCTGAATACTGTCTTATTTGCCATTTATAAACACCTGCACTATTATTTCCCACAGTTACTAGTGTAAAACATTTTCTTCAGTTGTAGACTAACAGTGACTAAGTGACTTGGGGTGTTTTTACCAAAGACTGTTTACTGTTAACTTTAAAAGAGTTGTTTTTGTTGTTGAACCCTTGGTCAGCACACACCAAACAACCATGATCTTACTTTTCTGTTCATTTATCCTTGTTCTCTCTCTCTGTCATATTCATCTTGTTCCTTGAGAGTATGCCTTCACCATCTCTTTCTCTCTTTCCAGCTGGGAGTGGGGTATGTACTCACCTCTTCAGCAAGACATCTATCCCTGTCCCTACATCATACTTTCACATCCTTCAGTACTATACCTAACTCAATTGAGGGGTCCTGTGAGTTACTTGGTGGCCTCAATAGTATTGGTGCCATGAAGAACACTCTGTAAAGTGGTTGGCATTAGGAAGGGCACCCAGCCATAGAAACCATGCCAAAACAGACATTAGAGTTCAGCACTGTCCTCTGGCTTGTCAGCTCTTATCAAACCGTTCAACTCATGCCATGAAAAAAAAAAACGCCCAGTTCATGTTGCAAAGTGGTTGTTGTTAGGAAGAGCATCCAGCCAAAGAAACCATGCAAAAGCAGACACTGAAGCTTGATGCTGTCCACTGGTCCATCAGTTCCTGATGAATTGTCCAACCCATGTCCATATGGGAAAAAGGTTGTTAAATGATGGTGATTATACAACTATTCACACATTATACAAATATAGGATATAGGACAAGAAACTTCAATAGTCTAGGCTTCAGAGCTCTTCAATAACCTGAGAGACCTGCATGGGGTGGATGTAGGTGTCTTCAAAATAAAGTTGGACTTCTTCCTGTCAGGTGTCCCAGATGAACCAACTTCGCAGCAGGAGGTGCAGATGAGGGCAGCTGCATCAAACTCTCTCATGCACCAAATGTCAATTCCTAAATGGAATTCGTGAAGTAAAATTATGTAGCAACACCAAATGGCGGTGCCCCAGCATGGCCAAAGCTCGTGAGCTGAAACTAGATAAAATAAAAAATAAAAAATAAATAAATAAACACACATCAGTATTTTTCAGTGTTTATTAACCTATGAATTCTTTTCTTTCTATGACTGTGGTCCTAACTTGAAGAGGGAGATTTGGGCTGATTAAAAAAAAAATTTTTTGTAGCAAGTTGAATAATCACATAAAGTTTCTCCCCCGTTAGACTTGATAACAAATGATAAAATATGTTTGATAAATGGCTAAGTGGGCTATGAGTTGCTTTTTGATTTGCACACTGAGAAAAGCATTTTGTTCAAGAATGATTGAAGAGCTATTTAAGTAGCACAAATATATTTCAGTGAATGTTATCATATCACACCATCATTGCAGTTTAACTAAGTTTCTCTCCTCACATTTGTCATTTTTTTTCTTATCATCCCAACACGATTCCGCTATAATAAAGTAGACGTGTTTTTTTGAGCATAAAAATCTTTTTCTTTTTTTTTAACTTGTTTCAGTCTTTGGAGTGTGGCCATGCTGAGGCACTGCCTTGACGGGCTTAGTCAAGCAAATTGACCCCTATACTTTTTTTTATGCTTTTGAAGTTTGCTATTTATTCTATCAGTCTCTTTATCTGAACTGCCAAGATACGGGGATATAAGCAAATCAACACTTGTCTGTCAAGTGGTGAACACACACACACACACACATACTTATATACACATACACAATAACCTTCCACAGTTTCTGCTCATCAAATTCACTCACAAGGCATTAGTTGGCTCAGCTGTAAGGGCTGTGGTAGAAGATACTTACCTAAGGTGTTGTGAAGTGGAATTGAGCACACAGCTCTACATAAATGCTGAAATGTTCTATGTAAATACACACATTCTACAATACACATTCTTCAGCTAGCTGCTACTTTCTAACAAAAGACTATTTTATTGAAGTGTTAATTCTTTGCAATTGGTACCGTTTGTATTCTACATATGCTAATTACTGTTAATTACTCAATGTATTCAATAGAAGTTATTTATTTTTTTTCTGCTTCTTTCATATCGTAAATTGTCTTAAAGATTATCTTATTAAATTGTAGAACACTTTGTCTCAATTTTCTATATGTTTCTTAGCGATTTTATTTAGATAACTGCGTAACCAAGGCACTTATATGTTTGGAAATTTTCTAAACTTGTCAACAGAAATTAGATTACATTTTTTTTTTTCTTTTCCTTTTTATTTTGTTTGTATGCAATGAATCGATGCTTTAGCCATTTGTTTCTAATCAAATTCTCTCGCTAAAAATTGCTGCTTTTCTACTCTTGACTGGAATCATTTAAAGTATTGATTAGTATTAACAATTATTCTCCGTCGTTCCTTCTCAAAGAAATAGTCAGTCAGTCTGTTGGTAGGAAATGAACAGTTGAAATACTCCGATATCTTGCTTAGCTTTTGATTCTGGCATACTCTGTCGGAATTGAATCACAGGCTTAGAAATTTCTTTCAGTTAAATTGTCACACATTATTTGTATTGGCACAAATTTTTCTTTTTGGATGGCATTCAGGTATGATTGAGAAGACGGTTTTGAAGAGCAATCGCTTATAGAAATTTGGTTTTCTCTCTTTCTCTCCTATTTTACATTGATTATTTTCCCGAGCTATTGTGGTTTCAGATTGGATTCTTGCAAATTTATATAGATTTTGATGCAATAGCTTCTTATTTTTTGTTTGTTTTAGGTGGAGGCATGGTTGTGTGGTTAAGCAGTTTGCTTCACAACCATATGGTTTTGAGTTCAATCTCAGTGTATGGTACCTGCTATAGCCCTGAACCAACTAAAGCCCTAGTAGATGGACTGAAAGACGCCTTTTGCATATACATAAAAGGGTAAAAAACCCCTTCAGCTATGAAATGACCTTGGGATTGTGCCTAGAAAGTTCCCCTCTGAGATACGAGTTTGGACAAGGTTGTTTATGGAAGACCATCAGTCGACCATGCCACCAATGTTATCCAAGGGAAAGGCAAAGGCCGATACAGCTTGGTACCAGTGACGTCCCAAATCATTTCTGCAACTGAGTGAACTGGAGCAACATGAAACAAGTGTCTTGCTCGAGAACACAACACATAGCCCAGTCCAAGAATTAAACTCACTACCTCATGATTGTGAGTTCGATGCTCTAACCAATGAGCCATGTGCCTTCATGCATATATATATATATATATATATATATATATATATATTTAGTTGCTGCCCTCCCATCCCACACACACGACACTAATCACACCTTTCGCCTCTTCAATTCCTGTTTCTTCCCTCCTGGCTTCTCACACCTCCTCTACACTTTGGACATCAAATCCCTATACACAGTGATTCCCCACAATGATGGTCTCTTAGCCCTCCAATACTTCCTTGACCGTCACCCTGACTCCACACCCAGCACCTCCACCCTTCTTCACCTGGCAGAGCTCGTTCTCACCTTCAACTACTTTATGTTCGCTGGGGAAACCTACCAGCAGTTGTCTGGGGTCGCGATGGGAACGAGAATGGGCCCCAATTTCACCAACCTCTTTGTTATACCTACAAGTATTGAACTTCAAAACTAACCTTACAGCCATTCAGTCTTACAGCTATGTTAATTAACGAGGTTTTTAAACATTTATATTTATTTATTCACAGTTTGATTTGAAATGTTGAGCCTTCTAATCTCTCTGGTCTGTTTTGATCAGAGATGGTTGTGGCAGAAATTCCACTTAATTCTTTAGGATTTACTGTTTCTGAAATCTCTCCATATTTCATTAATCCTATGTTTGTAATGATTATGCTATCTATGTTTCAATTAATTTTCAGTATAATTGAGATTTTGGAAGGGCTTAATAAGATATCTTCAACTTCATATAATATATATATATATCTTGACTTTTTTTTCCATATATATATATATATATATATATTATATATATATATATATGGAGGCACAATGACCCAGTGGTTAGGGCAGTGGACTTGCGGTTTCGATTCCCAGACTGGGCGTTGTGAGTGTTTATTGAGCAAAAACACTTAAAGCTCCATGAGGCTTCAACAAGGGACGGTGGCGATCTCTGCTGTACTCTTTCGCCACAACTTTCTCTCACTCTTTCTTCTGTTGGCCTGCTCGCTTAGCCTGCGGGGTGGCATCATTTGAAGGCTAAAACAATGTAAAACGCATTGTGACCAGCAATGTGTAGAAACATCTGATAGTCTGGTCGGTCACAGTGGTCATGGTGATACACACACACACACGTGTGTATATGTGTGTCATATGCTCTTTCTCTCACATACACATATGCTTTTCTCTTACATACACACACAAAGCAATATATTTATATTCTTGATGGGCTTTTTTCAGTTACTCTACTAAATCTACTCTCAAGATTTTGGTTGGTCTGAGGTTACAGTAGATGACACTTGCCTAAATTACCATACAGTGGGACTGAACCTGTAACCACATGGCTGGGAAATACATTTTGAGCCTCACAGGCATGTCTGTTCTTTTATATATGTGGTAAGAGTCTTGCTTCCTAACCACATGGTTCTGGTTTCAGTTCTGGAATACATATATATATATATGCACACATACGTGCATACACATTTTTCATATTATGAATATGTGTATGTATTATGTTGTTGTTAATCAAATGAAGTTTTGTGATATTGTTCATGTTGTAATGAGATTCTAATTTAACACTCTAGTGCAGGGCAGTCTCTGACATATTGATAATTAAGAGTGTTGATTATACAGCTATATATTATAATTAACATTACCAATTAATTAGTCAGAACTTCCTGGGCATTCTTTAGTATAAGCAAAGCAGAAATAGAAGCGGAAAAAAAAAAGGAAACAAGTTGTATAAACTTGGTTTTGTGTAAGCTCCATAAGAAGGCAGTGAGCTGGCAGAAATGTTAGCACGCCGGGCGAAATGCTTAGCGGTATTTTGTCTGCTGTTATGTTCATCCTTTCAGGGTCGATAAATTAAGTACCAGTTGCGCACTGGGGTCGATATAATCAACTTAATCCGTATGTCTATCCTTGTTTGTCCCTTCTGTGTTTAACCCCTTGTGGGTAGTAAAGAAATAGGTATTTTGTCTGCCACTACATTGTGAGTTCAAATTCCACCAAAGTCGACTTTGCCTTTCATCCTTTCGGGGTCAATAAATTAAGTACCAGTTGCACACTGGGGTCGATATAATCGACTTAAACCGTCTGTCTGTCCTTGTTTGTCTCCTCTGTGTTTAGCCTCTTGTGGGTAGTAAAGGAATAGGTATTTCATCTGCCGCTACGTTCTGAGTTCAAATTCCACCGAGGTCGACTTTGCCTTTCATCCTTTCGGGGTCAATTAAATAAGTACCAGTTGTGCACTGGGTCGATATAATCGACTTAATCCTTTTGTATGTCCTTGTTTGTCCCCTGTGTTTAGCCCCTTGTGTGCAATAAAATAAGATTGAACTATGAGGCTTATATAACACCTCTAGGATAGGTTGCATGTCTTAGTTCAACTTAACACTCATCTAGACCAATATGTAATTTTGTTGGCTTCACCACACTCTGCTCTCTAACTATAGAACTACAGACACTGTCTCCTTGCTTTGCTTCTTCTATTGTTTCTACAATAATCTCTGCTTTCCACAGCTTTTTAGCTAATGTACCACTGCCGGCCAAGTCTACCCATCAAAAACCATGTCTTCTTATGTTATTCCAGTCTATGTATCTCACATCTTCTGAATCTCTCGTTTAATCTCTTACTTGAGTTCTTCCTTCTCAGGACCTCATCTCAATAGAATTCTCTGCCTGCCTATGTTTTTTTTTTCTGTTATAGACAGGCATTTACTTGCAGCTATTTAAGCTGAACATTTGCCATGTCACCGTGACCAGTCTCAGAACTGTGATGGTCATGGACACAGAGGTGGGGGATGAGAGAGAGAGAGAATCACCTCTTTCTTCAATCCAGGCAACCATGTTTCTAAACTTCTACAATGATGCAGTTTTGTCAAAGAAGAAAAGGAAACGGCTGCCTGTCAGAGTGAGAATAAGTGGTGAGGGTGGAAGTGGGGAAGGGCTTGAAAAGGAGACCCCACCCCATATGCACTCACGTTATTACAGCCCCATTACTGTCACCATTAGTAGCAGCATCCGTGATCACAGCCCTCATCTCTTCTTGTAAGACAGCTGCAAGTCTGAGAAACACATTCATTCCCCACTTTCTGACTGAAACATAAAGAAAACAAAATGGAACAAAACAAAACATGTGGTTAAGAAGTTTACTTTGCAACCATTTAATTCTGGGTTCAATCACTGAGCAGAGCCTTCAGTTGACCAATGCCTTTTTGAAAGGAATTAAAGAATTCAAGAGATGGGGATTCTGTGTGGGGTTATGGTGTTATAAAATGGTGTGTTGAGTTGGATTTCTCTTGCGCCAAAAATGACTTAGCCATTCAATACACAGTGATTGATAAAAGGGGTCATAGCTTGATATAAGTATAGAAGTCAATATAACTGAAACCCTTGAAGGCAATGCTCCAGCATGGGCACAATACAATGACTGAAGTCTACATTTGGATAAAAATAAATTTTCCACTGTCTTTCAGTAGTAGTAATAATAATAATAATAATAATGATAATTCTTCCTACTATAGGTTCAAGGCCTGGAATTTTTAAGGGGGAGCTGATTATATTGGTCCCAGCACTCAACTGGTACTTATTTCATCAACCCCTGAGAAGATGAAAGGTAAAGCTGATTCTTGGCAGAATTTGAACTCAGAACATAAAGATGGGTGAAATGCTGCTAAGCATTTTGTCCAGTGGGCTAATGATTCTGCTAGCTTGCAGCCTTAAATAATAATAATAATAATAATAATAATAATAATAATACACACACACATACACGCTGCAACATACAACCATAAGAAATAACCACAGAGCAATGTGTGTATGTGTGTGTGTATATATATATATATATATATATATATATATATGGTGTCTCCTGTTGAAGACGATATGTATGAGTATTCAGTGTTTGCTGAATGACCTTCACAAACGATTTGTTGATAGTGACCAAATATATTTATTGTGCATCAGCTCACTACCTCCATCAAGTCAACATTGCTTGTACAGGTGCACAAGTGCACCTCACATCAGATGTTGAAGTGATCACACGTCAGATGTTGAAGTGATCACACGTCAGATGTTGAAGTGCTCAAGAACACAGCATGCTGCCTGGCCAAAGAATCGAACTAGTGATTGTGAGTGCTGCACCCTAACAACTTGGCCATGTGCCTTCACACACACACACACTTTTGGGTATATAGCATGCTTGTCAAGCCAGGTGAGATTGTAGTCATGGCCGATGCCAGTGTTACGTAACTGGCACCTGTGCCAGTGACATATAAGAAGTATCCACTGTGTACTTGGAGTAGTTTGCATTAAGAAGGGCATCCAGCTGTAGAAACCAGGCCAAATCAGATTGGCACCTGGTGCAGCTCTCCAGCTTACCAGTTTTCAATCAAACTGTAACCCATGCTAGCATGGAAAACGGATATTAATTGATGATGAGGTTGATTTTTGCCTTTCTTCCTTTTAGGGCTGTTAAAATTAAGTACCAGTTAAGTAGTGGGGGCCAATGGTATTGACTAACCCCCTCTGCTCAAATTGGTAGCCTTATCCCAAAATTTAAAGCCATTTATTAGTTTCTAATAAAATATTCTCTCATTCTAAGATTTTTGCCTGATATGTAAAATATTTAAAATATTTAAAATATTTCTGTGGTAAAATAGTCTGAAGAAGCAGTTTATTCAGTGAAGCTTATAAATACTGTTAAATGGTTTCGTCTTTTCATCATATACATATATATGTATATAAACAAAAAAAAATTTTGTGTGAGTGTATATATCTATGTGCGCGTATGTGTGTGTGTATTTTTTCTCTGAATGTCTAACAAATAATTTTGATCATGAACTTGTCCTGTCTTTTTTTTTTTAAGTTCTCTCCCTCCATTTCTCCTTCTCTGTTTCTCTCTCTCTCTCTCTCTCTCTCTCTTGCACCCTCCCACCCCTACATACACATTTATATGTGTTTATGTTTGTATGAGAGTTTGTTTGCAGAACAAAAATTTAAAAAAACAAACTTAATGCCAAGTTAGGATAGTAGAGTATAATATACATATGTAACTAAATATGTTGATTACTAAACCAGATAAAACACACATGCACACACACACACACACACACGCACACACACACACACACACACGCGCTGTGTAACTGTATATGTTGATTTTCTTAGTTATAATAAATGTGTGTATGTGCGTTTATATATATGTGTGTATGTGCGTTTATATATGTATATGTGCGTATGTTTATATAGTAACTCAAAAATATATTTAACTATAATCATTTCGGTTGAGCGATCTAGATGATCAAATCACCAATGTTGATGTAGATGTTTTTCTATGACTAGATGTGTGTGTGTGTGTCCGTAGGTGTATGTTGTGTTCCTTATGTGCATATGATTGTATTTCTATGTGTGTGTGTGAGGAAGTATGAAAATGATTGTGTTGCAAAAAAAGCTGTTCCTTCGTGTAATTTACATTCACGAGTTATTTTATATTTATATTTATCTGGTTCATACATCTTTGGTTTGGTTAAGGATTTGGTAAACCATCATCAGCTGGTAACAATATCACCGGATGTTTCATCTTCATGGTGTGTATCAAGGTGACCCTTTGTCTCCTGGCAAATGGCCTAGTGGTTAGAGCAGCGGACTTGCGGTCGAGGGATAGTGGGTTCGAATCTCAGACCGGGCAATGTGTATGTGTTTATGAGCGAAATACCTAAGCTCCACGTGGCTCCGGCAGAAGGGAGTGGCGAAACTTCTGCTGACTCTTTCATCACAACTTTCTCTCACTCTTTCCTCCTGCATCTTGCAGCTCACCTGCGACGGACCGGCGTCCTGTCCATGTGGGGAACCTATACGCCAAGGAAACCGGGAAACCGGCCCTTATGAGCCAGGCATGGCTCGAGACGAAACAACCACCACCACAGGTCTTGAAGCCAGTGCTTATTTGATGTAGGACATAGACTGTGGCATACTTCAGCCCTGTTAGAAGGGAATTATGTCAATCTGGTTCTGTGGTTAAGAAGTTTGTTCTTTGCTTTCAAACCATATGGCTTTGGGTTCAGTCTCACTGTATGGCGCCTTGGGCAAATGTCCCCTACTGTTGTCCAGGATCAACCAAAGACTTGTCAGAGGATTTTGGAGATGGAAACTGAAAGAAACTCATTTTATGTGTGTGTTTGTGTCTTGCGATGTTGCCTGATGCTTTAAAAAAACCCAAAAAACCTGGCACTTGATTGGTCGTAACATTGAGGGTTTCAGTTGATCCAATTAATGGAACAGCCTGCCCATGAAGTTGATGTGTAAGTGGCTGAGTACTCCACAGACTTGCACACTCTTAATGTTGTTCTCAGGGAGATTCAATGTAGCACAGAATGTGGCACAACTGGCACTTTGAGTTATAGGTACTACTCATTTTTGCCAGCTGAGTTAACTGGAAGAATGTGGAATAAGGCATACCTTGCTCAAGGACACAGCATACCACTGAGAATGGAACTCATGACCTTCTGATCATGAGCTGAATACCCTAACCACTTAGCCATGCGCCTTCACGATACTTGTAAACGAGTGTTACTGTCATATAAGCTGTGCCCTTCATATCTAGTTTCCCATGAAAAAGTGTCCAGTCACGAAGAAATACCACCTTGCTTGGAAACTAGTGAGAGTTGGTTACAGAAAGGGTGTTTAGCCATAGAAAGTCTGCCTTGAAGAATTCCATCTGACCCATGCAAGCATTGAAAAGTGGATGTCAAAATAGTGATGTTGATGATGATGAGTTAAGTAGATTGGGTCATTAGGAGGTCATGAAATAAAAGAACATGTACCCAGGGCAAACATGAGTCCTGATGGCTTGTACTGCTCAAAAGCATCATGACATACAACTTTACTACCTTGTTTGTTACTTTGTCTTTCCTGCTACAAAGAATTACTGGCTTTCTTCGACTCTATTGAATTTATTTTGTTGTGGTGGGGTGTCTGGGACATTAAAAATTAACTCCTTAGCATTCAAATCACTCTGTCGAATGTAATGCAGATTTATTCATTTTGTTCTGAATTAATAATGCATTTTCTCATAGCTTTGAAATTTCAATGATGTGATTGTTTATTTTCACAGTGACATTGTAGGATAAGTGGGAGAGGCTGGATCTGGCCAATTTGAACATAAAGTAAGCAGAATATTTGAGCCAGTTATGACTAGTTTAAAGGCTAAAGTGCTGAATATCTTGACCATGGATAGAATGCCTTAGTAACAGGATATGAAATTGGCAATTTTTTTGATAGGCTATCATCATGATAATCTGTAGCTCTTTTGTAGTTCATTCTAACATATACATACACATGTATTCATATATTGTGGTTTGTCTGTATAAATCGATATTAGTTCATTGCTGACAAGACTTATTTAACAAGAATTTTGTGAGCTGTTTGGACAGCATTTGAACATATACATGTCATGTTAAATAAGCCTCTTCTCTCTCATACACTTCATTTGAGCATATATATGTGTCATGTTAGATAAACGTTTTCACTTTCGTACACTTGTTACCATCATTAATCTTACTGTTGCCGTTCATTCTTCAGTTTACTCAACTGTAACTGTTCATTAAATTAATTCTGGCTTCCTACCATATGAATCGTTAAGATGTGGTTTAAAATTGGAACATAATTCAACTGTATCTAATTGAATAATACAACAGCTACCAAGATTTCATTGATTACCTGATATCTTCATATTCACTGCATATTACATTGTATCACCTTATATAACACAAGCGTATCTGTGCCACGAAAAATATATGACAACTGTCTTTAGATGTAAATAACTTGAGTTTAATTTGTGATTCTTTAGACGAAGTTTTCTTGATAAAATACGTAAATTCCACGTTTCTCTCATTTTCTTTAAAGTTTCGAGCAGTCAACTAATGATGTCTTTTCTCTAGATTGGTGAAGTTTCTAAATTATAGAAAATGAATTGGGTCCAAGAATTTTTGGATGGTTTTAGTTCAGTCTCACTGCACAACAATTTGGGCAACTGTCTTTTACTATAAGCCTTGGATCGACTAAAGTCTTGCAAGTGGGTTCTGTAGATGGAAACTGGTAAAAGCTTACTGATCTGTGTGTGTGTATGTGTGTGTGCATGCGTGCCCTCTTTGACTTGATGTCATGTGGATTCTAAATGAGTGTTACTGTCATACAAGTGATGTCATTTTGTGAAAAATATGTCTGGTTGTGGGGAAATATTTCCTCCTAAAAAACAGGAAGGGCATCCAGCTATAAAAAAATATGCTGCAATGAATTTTTTTCTGACCCATGCCGGCATGGAAAAGTGGATGTTATAACGATGATGATGATGGTTGAGAATTTACATTAATATCTCTCTTTTAAAATTATATGTCTTGCAGGTTGGCAGATTTAGCAGAGCAATTAACAAGTATTTAGGTATCTTATTTTGAATTCTAATTTGAACCTCTACCTGAGTTGACTTTGTCTTTCATCCTTCTAGAGTAGATAAAACAAAGAACCAACAAATTACTAGGGTTGATGTAGTAGACCATACCTGTCTGTTCAAATTTGTGGAGACAGTGGAGGATTGGGGATGTTTTTTTCTGTTACTAGAAATAACAGCCAAATTCCCTTTGCATCATACTCCACTGTCAAAAAAGGCTTACTAGTTATGCTGGAAATGCTTTTGTAGTGTGCTGAATCAGGGTTGTCTGGGGCTAAATATCAACTTAAATTTTTCACCTTTGGCCTTCATTAGGAATCAAACTTTTTAGATTTATAATTAAATCTTGTTGAAGTTCATTAACAAAAAAAATATATCCTTATTAATAATTAACATCACTTTCCTACTTCTATATTACCATCATCATTTAACATCTGTTTTCCATGTTGCTATGGGCTGGCCGGTTTGACAGGAGTCGATGAGCCAGAGAACTGAGCCAAATTCCAATGTCTGTGTTGGCATGGTTTCTGCGGCTGGATGCCCTTCTTAACACCAGCCACTTCACAGAGTCCAGTGATGTGACTTCCTTCCACCGGATGTTTAACCACAAACAGCAACCAAAATTTACAGAGACACTAATTGTTTTCTATTAACGAGATATTAATAATCAGTTAACCCTTTCATTACTGTATTTATTTTGAGATGCTCTGCGTTTCTTTCAATTATTTTAGATATAACAAAGAATTAAGTAAAATAACTTGGTTATCATTAAGCTAGTGTTAGGAACATAAATTGTGACTAAGGTTTGATGGAAGATTTTAATTCAAAACTTATGAAAATAAGACATTTGTACTACAAAGCCAGAGCCGGTTTCAGCCGGGTTGATACCAAAAGGGTTAATCTAGGTTTTGTTTCTTCATTCAGCATCTTGTTAACTCGCTTCGACACCAGTCTACCTGTGACAGGCCCTGGTTCTATGTTTCTAACTTTCTATTTTAAAGTGATCGAAACAAAAAAAAAAAAAAAAAGAAAACCCAAAACAAACTTCCCATTAAAATTTTATGTTAATTTATAATCCAAACTTAATCTTAATAACGATAACGATATTTTTACTATATTCTTCATTATATACTAAATTTACCCCGTAGCACTCGGATTACTCTGTCAAATGCAATGATTTTTTAATTCACATTGTGTTGAATTAATCCTGCAATTATCTCCTATCTTCAAGAGGCTGATGATGTGATTGTTTATGCTTTGAATGACATTTTAGGATGGGTGCAAGAGGGTGGATCTGGTTGTTTTGAACATAAAACAACTTGAATATTTGGCCATGATATGACCAGTATAAATGCTAAAGAGTGTTAGTTAAAGACAAAGCGGTTGTACTTTGAGAAAAGGAGTGGCTGTGTCATAAGTAGCTTGCTTACGAACCACATGGTTCTGGGTTCTGTCCCACTGCGTGGCACCTTGGGCAAGTGTCTTCTACTATAGCCTCGGGCTGACCAAAGCCTAGTGAGTGAATTTGGTAGACGGAAACTGAATGAAGCTCGTCGTATATATGTATATATATAAGTATGTGTATGTGTGTGTATATGTTTGTGTGTGTGTGTTTTTGTCCCCCCCACCCCAAACATCGCTTAGCAACCGATGCTGGTGTGTTTACGTCCCTGTAACTTAGCGGTTTGGCAAAGGAGAGACCGATAGAATTAGTACTGGGCTTACAAAGAATAAGTCCTGGGGTCGATTTGCTCGACTAAAGGCAGTGCTCCAGCATGGCTGCAGTCAAATGACTGAAACAAGTAAAAGAGTAACAGAAATAAAAGAATAACAAAATAGTTATGATTCTGTTACTGTTAGGCTTCACCTAAGTTGGTAGTGTTTACCTCACAAATTTATCCATTGCAATTGCATTTTAGTGTTGCCTTACACGTGCACACTGCACAGATGCACATGTAGCTGAAAGATAATGTTCAACCAGTTCGTTTCATTTGAAATTACTCTGTGCTCTTGTTGTATAATTTTTGTTACTGTTGTTGTTATGGCACTTGTTGCTATGACATGGGTTTATTTGTATTTTCTGTGCTCTTTTAATGGATTCAGTCATTGGGCCGTGGCCATGCTGGGGCACTGGCGTTCTGGTTTTAGTCAATTATATCAACCTTAATGCTTTGATATATATATATATATATATATATATATATATACTATATATATATATTATATATATAGAATATATATATATATATATTATATATTATATATATATATATATATATACATATATATAGATATATATATATATACACATATATATTATATAATATATATTATATATATATATATATATATATATAAATTATATATATATATATATATATATATATATATAATATTATATTATATATATATATATTATTGACATCAAAAGAGGTCAAAAAGAGCAGTCAGTGGAGGTGGATGTAAAGGGATGATAAAGGGATGTGACTGAGTTTGGTTGAAATACTATATATAGTATTTTTGTTCTCTAATATTTTTGTCATCCTTTCTTGACATTGACACACATGCATACACACACACACACTTTCTCTCTCTCATGCACACACTCATACGTTTACTTATATATTTACACATACACATTTCTCACATGTTGACACACTCACTCACTCACACACACACACACACACACACACACACACACACATGTCAAGTTTCTGCACAGTTTCCTCTCATCGAATTTCACTCACAGATTCTT